>NW_022317135.1:0-1113 GCF_002776525.5 Piliocolobus tephrosceles
ATTTATTGTAATACCTGGAAACAGGGAAATGTCCAAAAACAAAAAGATGAGGTTTATTGTAAGGATGCAGGAATCAAACTAAATGAGCTCCCAGCACTAATAAAGCTCTGATGATTTGAACAATAAAACGAAGAATGTAGCAAGGATCTTGTTCAGAGTGTGAAATAAACATCCATAAACCAATACGGACATTAATGGATGACTAAATAAAGAAATAATTGGAAGAAGAACACGTCTCCTTACAGAAATATTGCAAATATCTCAGGTGGAGAGTCCTCCACTCAGGTAGGTGAAGGTTAAACACTCATGAGTTGATTGTGTCCTGAGATTAGAGACATGGAAAAAATAATCACTATTAGTGTATTTTATAATGAGATTTCAGATATAATGCCAAAGACATGATCTGTGAATGAATAAAAATTTACATGCTTTTCATCTAAATTTGTACACACACACACACACAGACACACACACTTTTCTGCAATACACAGGGATAAGGGAGTAAAAGACAACCGGAGACATGGAGAAAAAACTCCAAGTCACATATTTGCTAAATGAATTATTTTAATTTGTTAGACGACCTTTTAACCAATATGCAAGTATACACAAAACTCAAAAATGCAGTTAAAAATTAATCAAATATCACGAGAGGCAGCTCACCAAAAATTATACAAAAATTGTTAAATATGAATTATTTTAGTGACCTGTGCATTTACATAAAAATTAGATAAAATTACTCACCTATTAGAAGGGTTAAAACACACAATACTCTTAATGATAAATGGCAATTTCAATGAAGAAAACTAACAACTATCATGCACTAATGGTGGGAATTCAAAATTGAACATGCACAAAAAAAGATTCTTTTTGGCATTTTTAGAAATAGAGACAGAAGTAGACTTAAAATGTGATCTTGTGTCTGTGTTCCAAAATATTTGCAGCACAGATTCAGAAACTGATGTTTACATAGATACCTTCAGAGGAAGTCTATATCAGCTTTATTAATGATTCATATTCAAATCCCTGAAATAGCTTACAGAATAAATGTATGAAAACTCTCTCAAATAATTAAAATTTCTCAAATACACATTTATGTTGTTCCTTTTCTTTAAT
>NW_022317136.1:0-1055 GCF_002776525.5 Piliocolobus tephrosceles
CAATTTTCATAAAAATATATTTAGCAGTTCATTATTCCAGGATTATATGCAGACTGCATAAAATTATCTAATAACTTATTTGGGAGGGTGGGGATATCATGAGACACATGCAACAAAGAATGAAGTAATTTTCCTCATTTGCATATAAGATGTTTCCATTCGCTAAAGACCTTTAATTAAAAAATCAGCTTTCTACATGATCCAGGTTTTTTCCATAGGATTCCTTTCTTTCCTTGGTTGAGAAAGATTTTCCACAAGCTTCAACCCATGTCAGGCATGCACTATCCCTGAATGGGCATTTACCCTCAGATGGGTACACATAGGCATTTACCCTCAGATGGGTCAGCACCCGGGCTCTTCTGTCAGAGAAACACACCTTTCCTCATGTGGATTCTTCCCTCAGACAAACACACATGGCCCCACATGGATTCTTTCCTCAGATCACCACATATGTCCTCACATTTACTCTTTCCTCAGGAAACAGACATTTCCTCATGTGGACTCTTGTCTCAGACAAACAAACATGTCTCCATGTGAACTCTTCAGTCAGATAAGTACACACATCTCCACATTGACTGTTTCCTGACACAAGCACATAAATCCAATATTGAACTGTTTTGTGAGAAAGGTATCCCTTTTCTCTGGAAGTGTATTTTTATGTTCTTACTGGACATATTTTTTGATGATGTTTGCTACTATGACGATACCTGAACACTGTCCATACTAGAGAATAAGAAAGAGAAATGGGCAGATTAACCCTGTGCATCCAGATACAGGAATCTTTGACCCTGCCCTCCCTGAAATGGAGACACAGAGGATGGATGAGCAGTGCTGAGCGGTGCACCCATGACCACAAAACGAAATACATGGAAATGTGTCCACTCCCCTCCTCATGAAACGCAGCTCATCCCCTGTTCCTTCAGGCCCTGGTGAGGAGCCACCCTATGTCTGTGCCCTTTTGCAGTGTTCACACCATGGGGTCTGCACTGATCTTGGCTTCCCTTCACCCGCTCTCAGTATTAGGGTCCCTTATGAATCAGGTACAGCTGCAGTTG
>NW_022317137.1:0-1055 GCF_002776525.5 Piliocolobus tephrosceles
CAACTGCAGCTGTACCTGATTCATAAGGGACCCTAATACTGAGAGCGGGTGAAGGGAAGCCAAGATCAGTGCAGACCCCATGGTGTGAACACTGCAAAAGGGCACAGACATAGGGTGGCTCCTCACCAGGGCCTGAAGGAACAGGGGATGAGCTGCGTTTCATGAGGAGGGGAGTGGACACATTTCCATGTATTTCGTTTTGTGGTCATGGGTGCACCGCTCAGCACTGCTCATCCATCCTCTGTGTCTCCATTTCAGGGAGGGCAGGGTCAAAGATTCCTGTATCTGGATGCACAGGGTTAATCTGCCCATTTCTCTTTCTTATTCTCTAGTATGGACAGTGTTCAGGTATCGTCATAGTAGCAAACATCATCAAAAAATATGTCCAGTAAGAACATAAAAATACACTTCCAGAGAAAAGGGATACCTTTCTCACAAAACAGTTCAATATTGGATTTATGTGCTTGTGTCAGGAAACAGTCAATGTGGAGATGTGTGTACTTATCTGACTGAAGAGTTCACATGGAGACATGTTTGTTTGTCTGAGACAAGAGTCCACATGAGGAAATGTCTGTTTCCTGAGGAAAGAGTAAATGTGAGGACATATGTGGTGATCTGAGGAAAGAATCCATGTGGGGCCATGTGTGTTTGTCTGAGGGAAGAATCCACATGAGGAAAGGTGTGTTTCTCTGACAGAAGAGCCCGGGTGCTGACCCATCTGAGGGTAAATGCCTATGTGTACCCATCTGAGGGTAAATGCCCATTCAGGGATAGTGCATGCCTGACATGGGTTGAAGCTTGTGGAAAATCTTTCTCAACCAAGGAAAGAAAGGAATCCTATGGAAAAAACCTGGATCATGTAGAAAGCTGATTTTTTAATTAAAGGTCTTTAGCGAATGGAAACATCTTATATGCAAATGAGGAAAATTACTTCATTCTTTGTTGCATGTGTCTCATGATATCCCCACCCTCCCAAATAAGTTATTAGATAATTTTATGCAGTCTGCATATAATCCTGGAATAATGAACTGCTAAATATATTTTTATGAAAATTG
>NW_022317138.1:0-4904 GCF_002776525.5 Piliocolobus tephrosceles
CACACACACACACACACACACACACACACACACACACACACACAACAGCCGACAGAGAGAGAAGGGAAGAAAGTCACAGAGAGTGACAGACAGAGAGAGAAGCAAAAATGGGAGACACACAAACACATACACACACAGACAGTCATACAGCAGGGGCGCAGAAGCAAACAACCCCAGGCAGCCGCTGAGGCTCCGGGTTCGGCCCTCGACCAGAACGACCCTCGTTTGAGAGAGCTACCCACGGGCCTGCAGGCCGACCGGTCCTCGAGATGACGGGGGCACGACTTCTGGGGAGACTCACCCGAACAGCGTCCGCGCGGGCCTGAGGCTGGCATGCAGCGCTGCTTCTCCGGGACTCCGCCTGTGCTTTCAACATCCTGGTCTGCTCTTTGCCAGGACTCCTGGAATCCAGAGACAATCCTGTCGAGCCGGTGGAGAGGTCAGGCTGGAGCCTCGGAGCCCCGCCAGCCATGCACTGCCACGGAGGGCTCCTGTTTGTCAGGCCTCAGGGCGTGGTTTCTCTGACAACCGTGGGAACCACTGTGACGCGAGCACCCGCTCGCCACTCGCGCATGCGCATTGGCTGGGCTACCCCGCGCTCCGCTGCTGGCAGTCAGGCCGCGTCCCCTTTAAACGACGATGGTGGCCGCTGGGCGCCAGGGGATCTCCTGCTGCAGCCTTGGCAGCGGCTGCATCCGGGGTCCACGAGGTGGCCACGTGGGAGAGGCGGCCGCGGGTGGCGTCCCGGGATCAAACCCCCAGGAGTCCCGTCTTCAGACCTCCTTGAGCCGATCTCCACCGGGGGAGGAGGAGCTTCAGGGCGCTTGCTGGGGTCATCTCACGACCCCCCCCCCCCGTCAGATCCGATTCTGGACCCCTGCGGGCGAGAATGGATGGGCTGAGCACATCTACTGAGACAGGCAGGGCCTCGCTGCAGCACAGAATGATCGCATGGGCCACAAGGAGTGGTGTCAGCTGAAAGTTCACTGAACCTTGAGCCCTCTGCCTCCCTCCTTTGAAAGAGCAGTGGGCTGCCCTGATTAGAAATGGTCTGGGGCTCCTGCAAGGTGATCCCGCTTTCCAGCACCCGTGTAAAGAGGTCCAGGGGCGATTCCGAGCTGGCGCCAATGTGACCACACATGGCAGTGGCGCACCCTAGAGCAGATGGTGTGAACGTGTGTCACCGAGGGCATATGGGGCGATGGCGAAAGAATCAGTGGAGTCCATGTGTGTACCCTGTGGAAGCGTTGCACAGGTAACCTTTGCAGGAATGCCAGGGAAAATCAAAGAACACCTGGGAGCTAGTGGCCGTTCAAAAGTTTCAGGGGTCAGTCCACTCAGGAGCAGAGGAGAGTCTCATTCTCAGCGTCCGGGCAGGCCTGAGGCTGGGATGCCGCGCTGCTTCTCCCGGATTCCGCCTGTGCTTTCAACATCCTGGTCAGCCCTTTGCCAGGACTCCTGGCATCCGGAGACAGTCCTGTGGACCCCCTGGAGAGGTCAGGCTGGAGCCTGGGAGCCCCGCCACCCATGCACTGCCACGGAGGGCTCCTGTTTGCCAGGCCTCAGGGCGTGGTTTCTCTGACAACCGTGGGAACCACTGTGATGCGAGCACCCGCTCGCCACTCGCGCATGCGCATTGGCTGAGACGTCCCGTGCTCCGCTGCTGGCAAGGATTCCTTATTTAATAAGTGGTGCTGGGAAAATTGGCTAGCCATAAGTAGAAAGCCGAAACTGGATCCTTTCCTTACTCCTTATACAAAAATTAATCCAAGATGGATTAGAGACTTAAATGTTAGACCTCATACCATAAAAACCCGAGAAGAAAACCTAGGTAGTTCAGGACATAGGCATGGGCAAGGACTTCATGTCTAAAACACCAAAAGCGACGGCAGCAAAAGCCAAAATTGACAACTGGGATCTAATTAAACGAAAGAGCTTCTGCACAGCAAAAGAAACTACCATCAGAGTGAACAGGCAACCTACAGAATGAGAGAAAGTTTTTGCAATCTACTCACCTGACAAAGGCCTAATATCCAGAATCTACAAAGAACTCAAACAACCTTACAAGAAAAAAACAAACAACCCCATCAGACAGTGGGCAAAGGATATGAACAGACATTTCTCAAGAGAGGACATTCATACAGCCAACAGACACATGAAAAAATGCTCATCATCACTGGCCATCAGAGAAATGCAAATCAAAACCACAACGAGATACCATCTCACACCAGTTCGAATGGCAATCATTAAAAAGTCAGGAAACAATAGGTGCTGGAGAGGATGTGGAGAAATAGGAACACTTTTACACTGTTGGTGGGATTGTAAACTAGTTCAATCATTATGGAAAACAGTATGGCGATTCCTCAAGGATCTAAACTCGATGTACCATACGACCCAGCCACCCCATTACTGGGTATATACCCAAAGGATCATAAATCATGCTGCTATAAAGACACATGCACACCTATGTTTACTGCGGCACTATTCACAATAGCAAAGACTTGGAATCAACCCAAATGTTCATCAGTGACAGACTGGATTAAGGAAATGTGGCACATATACACCATGGAATACTATGCAGCCATCCAAAAGGATGAGTTTGTTTCCTTTGTAGGGATATGGATGCAGCTGGAAACCATCATTCTTAGCAAACTATCACAAGAACAGAAAACCAAACACCTCATGTTCTCGCTTATAGGTGGGAACTGAACAATGAGATCACTTGGATTCGGGAAGGGGAACGTCACACACCGGGGCCTATCATGGGGAGGGGGGTGGGGGGAGGGATTGCACTGGGAGTTATACCTGAAGTAAATGACGAGTTCATGGGTGCTGACGAGTTGATGGGTGCAGCACACCAACACGGCACAAGTATACATATGGAACAAACCTGCATGTTATGCACATGTACCCTAGAACTTAAAGTATAATAATAATAAAAAAAAAGACAACGGTGGCCGCTGGGTGCCAGGGAATCTCCTACTGCAGCCTTGGCAGCGGCTGCATGCGGGGTCCAGGCGGGGACCGCGTGGGAGAGGCGGCCGTGGGCGGCGTCCCAAGATCAAACCCCCAGGAGTCCGGTCTTCAGGACCTCCTTGAGCCGATCTCCACCGGGGGAGGGGGAGCTTCAGGGCACCTGCTGGGGTCATTCACGACCCCCCGTCAGATCCCATTCTGGACGTCTCCGGGTGAGAATGGATGGGCTGAGCACATCTAGTGAGGCAGGGAGGGCCTGGCTGCAGCCCAGAATGATCTCATGGGCCCCAAAGAGTGGTGTCAGCTGAAAGTTCAGTGACCTGTGAGCCCTCGGCCTCCCTCCTTAGAAAGAGCAGTGGGCTGCCCTGATTAGAAAGGGCCTGGGGCTCCTGCAAGCTGATCCCGCTTTCCAGCACACGTGTGAAGAGGTCCAGGGGCGATTCCGAGCTGGCGCCAATGTGACCACACATGGCAGTGGCACACCCCAGAGCAGATGGTGTGAACGTGTGTCACTGAAGGCATATGGGGTGATGGTGAAAGAATCTATGGAGTCCAGGCATGTACCCTGTGGAAGCGTTGCACAGGTAACCTTTGCATGAATGGACATAGGCCACAGCAAAAATTTTATAATCAAATTTTCAATAGCTATTGCAACAAAAACATAGACAAGTGGCACCTAAGTCAACTAAAGATTATGTTCAACAAAAGAAACCATCAGCAGACTAAACAGACTACCTACAGTATGGGAGAAAATATTTGCAAACTATGGATCTGACAAAGGTCTCATATTGAGCATCTGTAAGGAACTTAAATATATTTGAAGCAAAAACTAAACAACCTCATTGAAAAATAGGCAATGGAAAAGAACAGACAATTCTCAGAAAACACATAAATGCAGCCAACAAACATGAAAAAATGCTCCACTTTTAAAATCACTAATCATTAGAGAAATGGAAATCAAAACTACAATGTGACACCATTCCACACCAATCACAATTGCTATTATTAAAAACTCAGTAACAGATGTTGGTGAATTTGCAGAGAAAAGGGAAGACTGATACACTTCTGTTAGGAAGGTAGATTAATTCAAGCATTGTATAGAACAGTTTGAAGATTTCTCAAAAAACTTAAACAGAACTACATTTGGCCCAGCAATCTCGTTACTAGATACATACACAAAGAAATATAAGTTGCTCTACCAAAATGACACATGTACTTGTATGTTTATCACAGCATTATTCACAGTTGCAAAAACATGGAACCAACCTAGAGGCCCATCAGTGGTGGGCTAGATAAAAAAAAACAAAAACACGTAAAACCTGACGTGATTGCTCACACCTGTATTCATATCACTTCAGGGGGCTGAGACAAGTGGATTACTTAAGGTTAGGAATTTGAGCCAAGCCTGGCCAGCATGGTGCAACACCGTCTCTTCTAAAATACAAAAATTAGCTAGGCGTGGTGATGTATGCCTGTAGACCCAGCTACTTCGGAAGCCGAGGTACGAGAATGCCTTGAACCTGAGAGGGGCAAAGGTTGCAGTGAGCTGAGATTTTGCCACAGCACTCCAGCCTAGGCGACAGAGTGAGGCTCTGTCTCAAATAAATAAATAAATAAAGTGATACATATACACCATGAAATACTGCACAGCCACAATCAATCCATCAATAAATGGCTTTTGTAATGAAATGGATGTAACTGGAGGCTATATCAAGCAAATTAACACAAAAGCAGAAAACCAAAAGCATATATTATCACCTATAAGTGAGAGATAAACACTGGCTATACATGGTCCAAAACAGGGACCAACTGATACTAGGGCCCGTGTGAGAGTAGAGGGTGGAAAAGAGGTGAGGACTGAAAAAGTACCTATCCCTATCAGATACTATGCTCACTACCTCAGTGACTAAATTAGTTTTTCCATGAAA
>NW_022317139.1:0-4905 GCF_002776525.5 Piliocolobus tephrosceles
TTTCATGGAAAAACTAATTTAGTCACTGAGGTAGTGAGCATAGTATCTGATAGGGATAGGTACTTTTTCAGTCCTCACCTCTTTTCCACCCTCTACTCTCACACGGGCCCTAGTATCAGTTGGTCCCTGTTTTGGACCATGTATAGCCAGTGTTTATCTCTCACTTATAGGTGATAATATATGCTTTTGGTTTTCTGCTTTTGTGTTAATTTGCTTGATATAGCCTCCAGTTACATCCATTTCATTACAAAAGCCATTTATTGATGGATTGATTGTGGCTGTGCAGTATTTCATGGTGTATATGTATCACTTTATTTATTTATTTATTTGAGACAGAGCCTCACTCTGTCGCCTAGGCTGGAGTGCTGTGGCAAAATCTCAGCTCACTGCAACCTTTGCCCCTCTCAGGTTCAAGGCATTCTCGTACCTCGGCTTCCGAAGTAGCTGGGTCTACAGGCATACATCACCACGCCTAGCTAATTTTTGTATTTTAGAAGAGACGGTGTTGCACCATGCTGGCCAGGCTTGGCTCAAATTCCTAACCTTAAGTAATCCACTTGTCTCAGCCCCCTGAAGTGATATGAATACAGGTGTGAGCAATCACGTCAGGTTTTACGTGTTTTTGTTTTTTTTTTATCTAGCCCACCACTGATGGGCCTCTAGGTTGGTTCCATGTTTTTGCAACTGTGAATAATGCTGTGATAAACATACAAGTACATGTGTCATTTTGGTAGAGCAACTTATATTTCTTTGTGTATGTATCTAGTAACGAGATTGCTGGGCCAAATGTAGTTCTGTTTAAGTTTTTTGAGAAATCTTCAAACTGTTCTATACAATGCTTGAATTAATCTACCTTCCTAACAGAAGTGTATCAGTCTTCCCTTTTCTCTGCAAATTCACCAACATCTGTTACTGAGTTTTTAATAATAGCAATTGTGATTGGTGTGGAATGGTGTCACATTGTAGTTTTGATTTCCATTTCTCTAATGATTAGTGATTTTAAAAGTGGAGCATTTTTTCATGTTTGTTGGCTGCATTTATGTGTTTTCTGAGAATTGTCTGTTCTTTTCCATTGCCTATTTTTCAATGAGGTTGTTTAGTTTTTGCTTCAAATATATTTAAGTTCCTTACAGATGCTCAATATGAGACCTTTGTCAGATCCATAGTTTGCAAATATTTTCTCCCATACTGTAGGTAGTCTGTTTAGTCTGCTGATGGTTTCTTTTGTTGAACATAATCTTTAGTTGACTTAGGTGCCACTTGTCTATGTTTTTGTTGCAATAGCTATTGAAAATTTGATTATAAAATTTTTGCTGTGGCCTATGTCCATTCATGCAAAGGTTACCTGTGCAACGCTTCCACAGGGTACATGCCTGGACTCCATAGATTCTTTCACCATCACCCCATATGCCTTCAGTGACACACGTTCACACCATCTGCTCTGGGGTGTGCCACTGCCATGTGTGGTCACATTGGCGCCAGCTCGGAATCGCCCCTGGACCTCTTCACACGTGTGCTGGAAAGCGGGATCAGCTTGCAGGAGCCCCAGGCCCTTTCTAATCAGGGCAGCCCACTGCTCTTTCTAAGGAGGGAGGCCGAGGGCTCACAGGTCACTGAACTTTCAGCTGACACCACTCTTTGGGGCCCATGAGATCATTCTGGGCTGCAGCCAGGCCCTCCCTGCCTCACTAGATGTGCTCAGCCCATCCATTCTCACCCGGAGACGTCCAGAATGGGATCTGACGGGGGGTCGTGAATGACCCCAGCAGGTGCCCTGAAGCTCCCCCTCCCCCGGTGGAGATCGGCTCAAGGAGGTCCTGAAGACCGGACTCCTGGGGGTTTGATCTTGGGACGCCGCCCACGGCCGCCTCTCCCACGCGGTCCCCGCCTGGACCCCGCATGCAGCCGCTGCCAAGGCTGCAGTAGGAGATTCCCTGGCACCCAGCGGCCACCGTTGTCTTTTTTTTTATTATTATTATACTTTAAGTTCTAGGGTACATGTGCATAACATGCAGGTTTGTTCCATATGTATACTTGTGCCGTGTTGGTGTGCTGCACCCATCAACTCGTCAGCACCCATGAACTCGTCATTTACTTCAGGTATAACTCCCAGTGCAATCCCTCCCCCCACCCCCCTCCCCATGATAGGCCCCGGTGTGTGACGTTCCCCTTCCCGAATCCAAGTGATCTCATTGTTCAGTTCCCACCTATAAGCGAGAACATGAGGTGTTTGGTTTTCTGTTCTTGTGATAGTTTGCTAAGAATGATGGTTTCCAGCTGCATCCATATCCCTACAAAGGAAACAAACTCATCCTTTTGGATGGCTGCATAGTATTCCATGGTGTATATGTGCCACATTTCCTTAATCCAGTCTGTCACTGATGAACATTTGGGTTGATTCCAAGTCTTTGCTATTGTGAATAGTGCCGCAGTAAACATAGGTGTGCATGTGTCTTTATAGCAGCATGATTTATGATCCTTTGGGTATATACCCAGTAATGGGGTGGCTGGGTCGTATGGTACATCGAGTTTAGATCCTTGAGGAATCGCCATACTGTTTTCCATAATGATTGAACTAGTTTACAATCCCACCAACAGTGTAAAAGTGTTCCTATTTCTCCACATCCTCTCCAGCACCTATTGTTTCCTGACTTTTTAATGATTGCCATTCGAACTGGTGTGAGATGGTATCTCGTTGTGGTTTTGATTTGCATTTCTCTGATGGCCAGTGATGATGAGCATTTTTTCATGTGTCTGTTGGCTGTATGAATGTCCTCTCTTGAGAAATGTCTGTTCATATCCTTTGCCCACTGTCTGATGGGGTTGTTTGTTTTTTTCTTGTAAGGTTGTTTGAGTTCTTTGTAGATTCTGGATATTAGGCCTTTGTCAGGTGAGTAGATTGCAAAAACTTTCTCTCATTCTGTAGGTTGCCTGTTCACTCTGATGGTAGTTTCTTTTGCTGTGCAGAAGCTCTTTCGTTTAATTAGATCCCAGTTGTCAATTTTGGCTTTTGCTGCCGTCGCTTTTGGTGTTTTAGACATGAAGTCCTTGCCCATGCCTATGTCCTGAACTACCTAGGTTTTCTTCTCGGGTTTTTATGGTATGAGGCCTAACATTTAAGTCTCTAATCCATCTTGGATTAATGTTTGTATAAGGAGTAAGGAAAGGATCCAGTTTCGGCTTTCTACTTATGGCTAGCCAATTTTCCCAGCACCACTTATTAAATAAGGAATCCTTGCCAGCAGCGGAGCACGGGACGTCTCAGCCAATGCGCATGCGCGAGTGGCGAGCGGGTGCTCGCATCACAGTGGTTCCCACGGTTGTCAGAGAAACCACGCCCTGAGGCCTGGCAAACAGGAGCCCTCCGTGGCAGTGCATGGGTGGCGGGGCTCCCAGGCTCCAGCCTGACCTCTCCAGGGGGTCCACAGGACTGTCTCCGGATGCCAGGAGTCCTGGCAAAGGGCTGACCAGGATGTTGAAAGCACAGGCGGAATCCGGGAGAAGCAGCGCGGCATCCCAGCCTCAGGCCTGCCCGGACGCTGAGAATGAGACTCTCCTCTGCTCCTGAGTGGACTGACCCCTGAAACTTTTGAACGGCCACTAGCTCCCAGGTGTTCTTTGATTTTCCCTGGCATTCCTGCAAAGGTTACCTGTGCAACGCTTCCACAGGGTACACACATGGACTCCACTGATTCTTTCGCCATCGCCCCATATGCCCTCGGTGACACACGTTCACACCATCTGCTCTAGGGTGCGCCACTGCCATGTGTGGTCACATTGGCGCCAGCTCGGAATCGCCCCTGGACCTCTTTACACGGGTGCTGGAAAGCGGGATCACCTTGCAGGAGCCCCAGACCATTTCTAATCAGGGCAGCCCACTGCTCTTTCAAAGGAGGGAGGCAGAGGGCTCAAGGTTCAGTGAACTTTCAGCTGACACCACTCCTTGTGGCCCATGCGATCATTCTGTGCTGCAGCGAGGCCCTGCCTGTCTCAGTAGATGTGCTCAGCCCATCCATTCTCGCCCGCAGGGGTCCAGAATCGGATCTGACGGGGGGGGGGGGTCGTGAGATGACCCCAGCAAGCGCCCTGAAGCTCCTCCTCCCCCGGTGGAGATCGGCTCAAGGAGGTCTGAAGACGGGACTCCTGGGGGTTTGATCCCGGGACGCCACCCGCGGCCGCCTCTCCCACGTGGCCACCTCGTGGACCCCGGATGCAGCCGCTGCCAAGGCTGCAGCAGGAGATCCCCTGGCGCCCAGCGGCCACCATCGTCGTTTAAAGGGGACGCGGCCTGACTGCCAGCAGCGGAGCGCGGGGTAGCCCAGCCAATGCGCATGCGCGAGTGGCGAGCGGGTGCTCGCGTCACAGTGGTTCCCACGGTTGTCAGAGAAACCACGCCCTGAGGCCTGACAAACAGGAGCCCTCCGTGGCAGTGCATGGCTGGCGGGGCTCCGAGGCTCCAGCCTGACCTCTCCACCGGCTCGACAGGATTGTCTCTGGATTCCAGGAGTCCTGGCAAAGAGCAGACCAGGATGTTGAAAGCACAGGCGGAGTCCCGGAGAAGCAGCGCTGCATGCCAGCCTCAGGCCCGCGCGGACGCTGTTCGGGTGAGTCTCCCCAGAAGTCGTGCCCCCGTCATCTCGAGGACCGGTCGGCCTGCAGGCCCGTGGGTAGCTCTCTCAAACGAGGGTCGTTCTGGTCGAGGGCCGAACCCGGAGCCTCAGCGGCTGCCTGGGGTTGTTTGCTTCTGCGCCCCTGCTGTATGACTGTCTGTGTGTGTATGTGTTTGTGTGTCTCCCATTTTTGCTTCTCTCTCTGTCTGTCACTCTCTGTGACTTTCTTCCCTTCTCTCTCTGTCGGCTGTTGTGTGTGTGTGTGTGTGTGTGTGTGTGTGTGTGTGTGTGTGTG
>NW_022317140.1:0-4906 GCF_002776525.5 Piliocolobus tephrosceles
CACACACACACACACACACACACACACACACACACACACACACAACAACCGACAGAGAGAGAGGGGAAGAAAGTCACAGAGAGTGACAGACAGAGAGAGAAGCGAAAATGGGAGACACACAAACACATACACACACAGACAGTCATACAGCAGGGGCGCAGAAGCAAACAACCCCAGGCAGCCGCTGAGGCTCCGGGTTCGGCCCTCGACCAGAACGACCCTCGTTTGAGAGAGCTACCCACGGGCCTGCAGGCCGACCGGTCCTCGAGATGACGGGGGCACGACTTCTGGGGAGACTCACCCGAACAGCGTCCGCGCGGGCCTGAGGCTGGCATGCAGCGCTGCTTCTCCGGGACTCCGCCTGTGCTTTCAACATCCTGGTCTGCTCTTTGCCAGGACTCCTGGAATCCAGAGACAATCCTGTCGAGCCGGTGGAGAGGTCAGGCTGGAGCCTCGGAGCCCCGCCAGCCATGCACTGCCACGGAGGGCTCCTGTTTGTCAGGCCTCAGGGCGTGGTTTCTCTGACAACCGTGGGAACCACTGTGACGCGAGCACCCGCTCGCCACTCGCGCATGCGCATTGGCTGGGCTACCCCGCGCTCCGCTGCTGGCAGTCAGGCCGCGTCCCCTTTAAACGACGATGGTGGCCGCTGGGCGCCAGGGGATCTCCTGCTGCAGCCTTGGCAGCGGCTGCATCCGGGGTCCACGAGGTGGCCGCGTGGGAGAGGCGGCCGCGGGTGGCGTCCCGGGATCAAACCCCCAGGAGTCCCGTCTTCAGACCTCCTTGAGCCGATCTCCACCGGGGGAGGAGGAGCTTCAGGGCGCTTGCTGGGGTCATCTCACGACCCCCCCCCCCCGTCAGATCCGATTCTGGACCCCTGCGGGCGAGAATGGATGGGCTGAGCACATCTACTGAGACAGGCAGGGCCTCGCTGCAGCACAGAATGATCGCATGGGCCACAAGGAGTGGTGTCAGCTGAAAGTTCACTGAACCTTGAGCCCTCTGCCTCCCTCCTTTGAAAGAGCAGTGGGCTGCCCTGATTAGAAATGGTCTGGGGCTCCTGCAAGGTGATCCCGCTTTCCAGCACCCGTGTAAAGAGGTCCAGGGGCGATTCCGAGCTGGCGCCAATGTGACCACACATGGCAGTGGCGCACCCTAGAGCAGATGGTGTGAACGTGTGTCACCGAGGGCATATGGGGCGATGGCGAAAGAATCAGTGGAGTCCATGTGTGTACCCTGTGGAAGCGTTGCACAGGTAACCTTTGCAGGAATGCCAGGGAAAATCAAAGAACACCTGGGAGCTAGTGGCCGTTCAAAAGTTTCAGGGGTCAGTCCACTCAGGAGCAGAGGAGAGTCTCATTCTCAGCGTCCGGGCAGGCCTGAGGCTGGGATGCCGCGCTGCTTCTCCCGGATTCCGCCTGTGCTTTCAACATCCTGGTCAGCCCTTTGCCAGGACTCCTGGCATCCGGAGACAGTCCTGTGGACCCCCTGGAGAGGTCAGGCTGGAGCCTGGGAGCCCCGCCACCCATGCACTGCCACGGAGGGCTCCTGTTTGCCAGGCCTCAGGGCGTGGTTTCTCTGACAACCGTGGGAACCACTGTGATGCGAGCACCCGCTCGCCACTCGCGCATGCGCATTGGCTGAGACGTCCCGTGCTCCGCTGCTGGCAAGGATTCCTTATTTAATAAGTGGTGCTGGGAAAATTGGCTAGCCATAAGTAGAAAGCCGAAACTGGATCCTTTCCTTACTCCTTATACAAAAATTAATCCAAGATGGATTAGAGACTTAAATGTTAGACCTCATACCATAAAAACCCGAGAAGAAAACCTAGGTAGTTCAGGACATAGGCATGGGCAAGGACTTCATGTCTAAAACACCAAAAGCGACGGCAGCAAAAGCCAAAATTGACAACTGGGATCTAATTAAACGAAAGAGCTTCTGCACAGCAAAAGAAACTACCATCAGAGTGAACAGGCAACCTACAGAATGAGAGAAAGTTTTTGCAATCTACTCACCTGACAAAGGCCTAATATCCAGAATCTACAAAGAACTCAAACAACCTTACAAGAAAAAAACAAACAACCCCATCAGACAGTGGGCAAAGGATATGAACAGACATTTCTCAAGAGAGGACATTCATACAGCCAACAGACACATGAAAAAATGCTCATCATCACTGGCCATCAGAGAAATGCAAATCAAAACCACAACGAGATACCATCTCACACCAGTTCGAATGGCAATCATTAAAAAGTCAGGAAACAATAGGTGCTGGAGAGGATGTGGAGAAATAGGAACACTTTTACACTGTTGGTGGGATTGTAAACTAGTTCAATCATTATGGAAAACAGTATGGCGATTCCTCAAGGATCTAAACTCGATGTACCATACGACCCAGCCACCCCATTACTGGGTATATACCCAAAGGATCATAAATCATGCTGCTATAAAGACACATGCACACCTATGTTTACTGCGGCACTATTCACAATAGCAAAGACTTGGAATCAACCCAAATGTTCATCAGTGACAGACTGGATTAAGGAAATGTGGCACATATACACCATGGAATACTATGCAGCCATCCAAAAGGATGAGTTTGTTTCCTTTGTAGGGATATGGATGCAGCTGGAAACCATCATTCTTAGCAAACTATCACAAGAACAGAAAACCAAACACCTCATGTTCTCGCTTATAGGTGGGAACTGAACAATGAGATCACTTGGATTCGGGAAGGGGAACGTCACACACCGGGGCCTATCATGGGGAGGGGGGTGGGGGGAGGGATTGCACTGGGAGTTATACCTGAAGTAAATGACGAGTTCATGGGTGCTGACGAGTTGATGGGTGCAGCACACCAACACGGCACAAGTATACATATGGAACAAACCTGCATGTTATGCACATGTACCCTAGAACTTAAAGTATAATAATAATAAAAAAAAAGACAACGGTGGCCGCTGGGTGCCAGGGAATCTCCTACTGCAGCCTTGGCAGCGGCTGCATGCGGGGTCCAGGCGGGGACCGCGTGGGAGAGGCGGCCGCGGGCGGCGTCCCAAGATCAAACCCCCAGGAGTCCGGTCTTCAGGACCTCCTTGAGCCGATCTCCACCGGGGGAGGGGGAGCTTCAGGGCGCCTGCTGGGGTCATCTCACGACCCCCCCGTCAGATCCCATTCTGGACGTCTCCGGGTGAGAATAGATGGGCTGAGCTCATCTAGTGAGGCAGGGAGGGCCTGGCTGCAGCCCAGAATGATCTCATGGGCCCCAAAGAGTGGTGTCAGCTGAAAGTTCAGTGACCCGTGAGCCCTCGGCCTCCCTCCTTAGAAAGAGCAGTGGGCTGCCCTGATTAGAAAGGGCCTGGGGCTCCTGCAAGCTGATCCCGCTTTCCAGCACACGTGTGAAGAGGTCCAGGGGCGATTCCGAGCTGGCGCCAATGTGACCACACATGGCAGTGGCACACCCCAGAGCAGATGGTGTGAACGTGTGTCACTGAAGGCATATGGGGTGATGGTGAAAGAATCTATGGAGTCCAGGCATGTACCCTGTGGAAGCGTTGCACAGGTAACCTTTGCATGAATGGACATAGGCCACAGCAAAAATTTTATAATCAAATTTTCAATAGCTATTGCAACAAAAACATAGACAAGTGGCACCTAAGTCAACTAAAGATTATGTTCAACAATGAAACCATCAGCAGACTAAACAGACAACGTACAGAATGGGAGAAAATATTTGCAAACTATGCATCTGACAAAGGTCTCATATTGAGAATCTGTAAGGAACTTAAATATATTTGAAGCAAAAACTAAACAACCTCATTGAAAAATAGGCAATGGAAAAGAACAGACAATTCTCAGAAAACACATAAATGCAGCCAACAAACATGAAAAAATGCTCCACTTTTAAAATCACTAATCATTAGAGAAATGGAAATCAAAACTACAATGTGACACCATTCCACACCAATCACAATTGCTATTATTAAAAACTCAGTAACAGATGTTGGTGAATTTGCAGAGAAAAGGGAAGACTGATACACTTCTGTTAGGAAGGTAGATTAATTCAAGCATTGTATAGAACAGTTTGAAGATTTCTCAAAAAACTTAAACAGAACTACATTTGGCCCAGCAATCTCGTTACTAGATACATACACAAAGAAATATAAGTTGCTCTACCAAAATGACACATGTACTTGTATGTTTATCACAGCATTATTCACAGTTGCAAAAACATGGAACCAACCTAGAGGCCCATCAGTGGTGGGCTAGATAAAAAAAAAACAAAAACACGTAAAACCTGACGTGATTGCTCACACCTGTATTCATATCACTTCAGGGGGCTGAGACAAGTGGATTACTTAAGGTTAGGAATTTGAGCCAAGCCTGGCCAGCATGGTGCAACACCGTCTCTTCTAAAATACAAAAATTAGCTAGGCGTGGTGATGTATGCCTGTAGACCCAGCTAGTTCGGAAGCCGAGGTACGAGAATGCCTTGAACCTGAGAGGGGCAAAGGTTGCAGTGAGCTGAGATTTTGCCACAGCACTCCAGCCTAGGCGACAGAGTGAGGCTCTGTCTCAAATAAATAAATAAATAAAGTGATACATATACACCATGAAATACTGCACAGCCACAATCAATCCATCAATAAATGGCTTTTGTAATGAAATGGATGTAACTGGAGGCTATATCAAGCAAATTAACACAAAAGCAGAAAACCAAAAGCATATATTATCACCTATAAGTGAGAGATAAACACTGGCTATACATGGTCCAAAACAGGGACCAACTGATACTAGGGCCGGTGTGAGAGTAGAGGGTGGAAAAGAGGTGAGGACTGAAAAAGTACCTATCCCTATCTGATACTATGCTCACTACCTCAGTGACTAAATTAGTTTTTCCATGAAA
>NW_022317141.1:0-4906 GCF_002776525.5 Piliocolobus tephrosceles
TTTCATGGAAAAACTAATTTAGTCACTGAGGTAGTGAGCATAGTATCAGATAGGGATAGGTACTTTTTCAGTCCTCACCTCTTTTCCACCCTCTACTCTCACACCGGCCCTAGTATCAGTTGGTCCCTGTTTTGGACCATGTATAGCCAGTGTTTATCTCTCACTTATAGGTGATAATATATGCTTTTGGTTTTCTGCTTTTGTGTTAATTTGCTTGATATAGCCTCCAGTTACATCCATTTCATTACAAAAGCCATTTATTGATGGATTGATTGTGGCTGTGCAGTATTTCATGGTGTATATGTATCACTTTATTTATTTATTTATTTGAGACAGAGCCTCACTCTGTCGCCTAGGCTGGAGTGCTGTGGCAAAATCTCAGCTCACTGCAACCTTTGCCCCTCTCAGGTTCAAGGCATTCTCGTACCTCGGCTTCCGAACTAGCTGGGTCTACAGGCATACATCACCACGCCTAGCTAATTTTTGTATTTTAGAAGAGACGGTGTTGCACCATGCTGGCCAGGCTTGGCTCAAATTCCTAACCTTAAGTAATCCACTTGTCTCAGCCCCCTGAAGTGATATGAATACAGGTGTGAGCAATCACGTCAGGTTTTACGTGTTTTTGTTTTTTTTTTATCTAGCCCACCACTGATGGGCCTCTAGGTTGGTTCCATGTTTTTGCAACTGTGAATAATGCTGTGATAAACATACAAGTACATGTGTCATTTTGGTAGAGCAACTTATATTTCTTTGTGTATGTATCTAGTAACGAGATTGCTGGGCCAAATGTAGTTCTGTTTAAGTTTTTTGAGAAATCTTCAAACTGTTCTATACAATGCTTGAATTAATCTACCTTCCTAACAGAAGTGTATCAGTCTTCCCTTTTCTCTGCAAATTCACCAACATCTGTTACTGAGTTTTTAATAATAGCAATTGTGATTGGTGTGGAATGGTGTCACATTGTAGTTTTGATTTCCATTTCTCTAATGATTAGTGATTTTAAAAGTGGAGCATTTTTTCATGTTTGTTGGCTGCATTTATGTGTTTTCTGAGAATTGTCTGTTCTTTTCCATTGCCTATTTTTCAATGAGGTTGTTTAGTTTTTGCTTCAAATATATTTAAGTTCCTTACAGATTCTCAATATGAGACCTTTGTCAGATGCATAGTTTGCAAATATTTTCTCCCATTCTGTACGTTGTCTGTTTAGTCTGCTGATGGTTTCATTGTTGAACATAATCTTTAGTTGACTTAGGTGCCACTTGTCTATGTTTTTGTTGCAATAGCTATTGAAAATTTGATTATAAAATTTTTGCTGTGGCCTATGTCCATTCATGCAAAGGTTACCTGTGCAACGCTTCCACAGGGTACATGCCTGGACTCCATAGATTCTTTCACCATCACCCCATATGCCTTCAGTGACACACGTTCACACCATCTGCTCTGGGGTGTGCCACTGCCATGTGTGGTCACATTGGCGCCAGCTCGGAATCGCCCCTGGACCTCTTCACACGTGTGCTGGAAAGCGGGATCAGCTTGCAGGAGCCCCAGGCCCTTTCTAATCAGGGCAGCCCACTGCTCTTTCTAAGGAGGGAGGCCGAGGGCTCACGGGTCACTGAACTTTCAGCTGACACCACTCTTTGGGGCCCATGAGATCATTCTGGGCTGCAGCCAGGCCCTCCCTGCCTCACTAGATGAGCTCAGCCCATCTATTCTCACCCGGAGACGTCCAGAATGGGATCTGACGGGGGGGTCGTGAGATGACCCCAGCAGGCGCCCTGAAGCTCCCCCTCCCCCGGTGGAGATCGGCTCAAGGAGGTCCTGAAGACCGGACTCCTGGGGGTTTGATCTTGGGACGCCGCCCGCGGCCGCCTCTCCCACGCGGTCCCCGCCTGGACCCCGCATGCAGCCGCTGCCAAGGCTGCAGTAGGAGATTCCCTGGCACCCAGCGGCCACCGTTGTCTTTTTTTTTATTATTATTATACTTTAAGTTCTAGGGTACATGTGCATAACATGCAGGTTTGTTCCATATGTATACTTGTGCCGTGTTGGTGTGCTGCACCCATCAACTCGTCAGCACCCATGAACTCGTCATTTACTTCAGGTATAACTCCCAGTGCAATCCCTCCCCCCACCCCCCTCCCCATGATAGGCCCCGGTGTGTGACGTTCCCCTTCCCGAATCCAAGTGATCTCATTGTTCAGTTCCCACCTATAAGCGAGAACATGAGGTGTTTGGTTTTCTGTTCTTGTGATAGTTTGCTAAGAATGATGGTTTCCAGCTGCATCCATATCCCTACAAAGGAAACAAACTCATCCTTTTGGATGGCTGCATAGTATTCCATGGTGTATATGTGCCACATTTCCTTAATCCAGTCTGTCACTGATGAACATTTGGGTTGATTCCAAGTCTTTGCTATTGTGAATAGTGCCGCAGTAAACATAGGTGTGCATGTGTCTTTATAGCAGCATGATTTATGATCCTTTGGGTATATACCCAGTAATGGGGTGGCTGGGTCGTATGGTACATCGAGTTTAGATCCTTGAGGAATCGCCATACTGTTTTCCATAATGATTGAACTAGTTTACAATCCCACCAACAGTGTAAAAGTGTTCCTATTTCTCCACATCCTCTCCAGCACCTATTGTTTCCTGACTTTTTAATGATTGCCATTCGAACTGGTGTGAGATGGTATCTCGTTGTGGTTTTGATTTGCATTTCTCTGATGGCCAGTGATGATGAGCATTTTTTCATGTGTCTGTTGGCTGTATGAATGTCCTCTCTTGAGAAATGTCTGTTCATATCCTTTGCCCACTGTCTGATGGGGTTGTTTGTTTTTTTCTTGTAAGGTTGTTTGAGTTCTTTGTAGATTCTGGATATTAGGCCTTTGTCAGGTGAGTAGATTGCAAAAACTTTCTCTCATTCTGTAGGTTGCCTGTTCACTCTGATGGTAGTTTCTTTTGCTGTGCAGAAGCTCTTTCGTTTAATTAGATCCCAGTTGTCAATTTTGGCTTTTGCTGCCGTCGCTTTTGGTGTTTTAGACATGAAGTCCTTGCCCATGCCTATGTCCTGAACTACCTAGGTTTTCTTCTCGGGTTTTTATGGTATGAGGCCTAACATTTAAGTCTCTAATCCATCTTGGATTAATGTTTGTATAAGGAGTAAGGAAAGGATCCAGTTTCGGCTTTCTACTTATGGCTAGCCAATTTTCCCAGCACCACTTATTAAATAAGGAATCCTTGCCAGCAGCGGAGCACGGGACGTCTCAGCCAATGCGCATGCGCGAGTGGCGAGCGGGTGCTCGCATCACAGTGGTTCCCACGGTTGTCAGAGAAACCACGCCCTGAGGCCTGGCAAACAGGAGCCCTCCGTGGCAGTGCATGGGTGGCGGGGCTCCCAGGCTCCAGCCTGACCTCTCCAGGGGGTCCACAGGACTGTCTCCGGATGCCAGGAGTCCTGGCAAAGGGCTGACCAGGATGTTGAAAGCACAGGCGGAATCCGGGAGAAGCAGCGCGGCATCCCAGCCTCAGGCCTGCCCGGACGCTGAGAATGAGACTCTCCTCTGCTCCTGAGTGGACTGACCCCTGAAACTTTTGAACGGCCACTAGCTCCCAGGTGTTCTTTGATTTTCCCTGGCATTCCTGCAAAGGTTACCTGTGCAACGCTTCCACAGGGTACACACATGGACTCCACTGATTCTTTCGCCATCGCCCCATATGCCCTCGGTGACACACGTTCACACCATCTGCTCTAGGGTGCGCCACTGCCATGTGTGGTCACATTGGCGCCAGCTCGGAATCGCCCCTGGACCTCTTTACACGGGTGCTGGAAAGCGGGATCACCTTGCAGGAGCCCCAGACCATTTCTAATCAGGGCAGCCCACTGCTCTTTCAAAGGAGGGAGGCAGAGGGCTCAAGGTTCAGTGAACTTTCAGCTGACACCACTCCTTGTGGCCCATGCGATCATTCTGTGCTGCAGCGAGGCCCTGCCTGTCTCAGTAGATGTGCTCAGCCCATCCATTCTCGCCCGCAGGGGTCCAGAATCGGATCTGACGGGGGGGGGGGGTCGTGAGATGACCCCAGCAAGCGCCCTGAAGCTCCTCCTCCCCCGGTGGAGATCGGCTCAAGGAGGTCTGAAGACGGGACTCCTGGGGGTTTGATCCCGGGACGCCACCCGCGGCCGCCTCTCCCACGCGGCCACCTCGTGGACCCCGGATGCAGCCGCTGCCAAGGCTGCAGCAGGAGATCCCCTGGCGCCCAGCGGCCACCATCGTCGTTTAAAGGGGACGCGGCCTGACTGCCAGCAGCGGAGCGCGGGGTAGCCCAGCCAATGCGCATGCGCGAGTGGCGAGCGGGTGCTCGCGTCACAGTGGTTCCCACGGTTGTCAGAGAAACCACGCCCTGAGGCCTGACAAACAGGAGCCCTCCGTGGCAGTGCATGGCTGGCGGGGCTCCGAGGCTCCAGCCTGACCTCTCCACCGGCTCGACAGGATTGTCTCTGGATTCCAGGAGTCCTGGCAAAGAGCAGACCAGGATGTTGAAAGCACAGGCGGAGTCCCGGAGAAGCAGCGCTGCATGCCAGCCTCAGGCCCGCGCGGACGCTGTTCGGGTGAGTCTCCCCAGAAGTCGTGCCCCCGTCATCTCGAGGACCGGTCGGCCTGCAGGCCCGTGGGTAGCTCTCTCAAACGAGGGTCGTTCTGGTCGAGGGCCGAACCCGGAGCCTCAGCGGCTGCCTGGGGTTGTTTGCTTCTGCGCCCCTGCTGTATGACTGTCTGTGTGTGTATGTGTTTGTGTGTCTCCCATTTTCGCTTCTCTCTCTGTCTGTCACTCTCTGTGACTTTCTTCCCCTCTCTCTCTGTCGGTTGTTGTGTGTGTGTGTGTGTGTGTGTGTGTGTGTGTGTGTGTGTGTG
>NW_022317142.1:0-10812 GCF_002776525.5 Piliocolobus tephrosceles
AAATCAATAACAGGGCTCAAATACCATTGTTCATAATGTATTTTAAGGTAAAAATGAAGTATGAATACAATACCCTATTATCAATTCCACCAACAAAAACAGTGTTTGGCATGATTTTGCCTTCTGGTAAAACATGGCCTTGGCTAGCTGCAGCTGATGCAGACTGGGTGTTGGCCTCTCTGGAGATGGTTGAGTTTGAAGTCTCAGAATTTGCAGCAGCAGACTGTAATTTAGAAAGTAGACACCATAATTACATATATAGGCAAAACCCAAACATGATGTGAAATATAATTTTTGTATTTTAAGTATAAAATACTTTATATAAATTATTTTCATTGTAAATTAGTCACCAGTGCCATTTAGTTCAGGCTCAGGATTTAAACTAACCAGAGTACGTTGGCATGGAATTTTAACCAAAGCATATAGCACTTTCTTAAACCCAGTACTGCTCATCACCGAGTCATGTACAATGCTGTGGAAGAATATTCATTTGGTATTTGTGAAAATACGATGTGAATTAGTTAAAATAAACTAGAAAGTTCAGATTTTTAAAAATTAGTCACTAAAATCATCCTGTTCTATAAAAATAAACTACACTCTACTGAGTAGACTAAGGATAAATCTGAAAACAAAAACGCGACACCAAAAAGAAAATAAGTCTTAAAGTTTTAAACCAATTAGTCTTGCTTTGCTTTTTTCACCAAAATTAACATGAGTTTTTATAATGTTAACACTCCCCGTATTCGTATGCCTGCTTTACTTTGGAAATGGATCATGGAAACATTACTTGCTCAGATGTCACAGCTCCTTCTGTAAAAAGGGTTATAATCCTCTTCCCTAACGCCAGGGTGCTCAAAGCACCTTTGAAATCACATTTTTCTTCCTGAGTAACACCAAATCGGTACGATGATAATTCTAATTTTCACAATGGACTGACAGATATAAATGATACCATCTTCAGTTTCGGATAAAAAAAACACATACATATAACTCATTAATTTTCTAGGTTCTGATCAGAACTGTCTTTATACTTTCCACATAGACTCTTAAGGTTAATGAAAAATTTTCTGAAGTAGTATTCATAAGTACTATCCATGTTGGAGAAATAATATAGCATAGTGAAACAAAAATTAATTTAGCCAGGACATCTAAGTTTGTATCCCTTACAGGAAAGTGGTTATAAGATGCTGACTTGCCAGCTGTGTATCTCTGGGAAAACTGCTTTGAGAGTGAAATGAGATAAATTCTGTAAATTCATTTTGTACGTATAAAGTGGTAAAAGTGGTATGTTAGTGTAAGTTAGTGTCCTGTTATTTGAATTAATATTTTCAGCAGATGTTTTCTCAAGTTTCTTTTTAGGCTTTACTATTATAGCTGACTTATTTTAAATAAATTTTAATTAAGAACTAATTGAAACATCAGGAAATTGTGACACATCATTAATTTAAAAATCATTGAAGTGCCTGTTGACTATAAAAGGTAAGTACAAAAGGCTGTAAAAGAGTAAGTTATTACACATATACCTGACCTGTTTGAAAGAAAACAAGACAAAAGAAACTGTGTATCCTTTTGAAAAGCACAGTGATGTTACAGAAGTTAATAAGTAAGAGTTCCTGCTTTGTTAATTAGATGCTAGAAGTTGCTGATTCTACACAGCTTTACTAGAGATGAAATCTAAATTGTCAAATCAACAAATGCCAAGTTTACTGCTTTTCTCTCTTCTTTTGTGGTTGTCCTTGCTATTTTGGGTTTGTTACTAATTCCTAATTCTTTCCTTTAACAGGGCTAGCTCATGACAATGATGTGGAAGAAAAATTTAAAAAATGATTTATAAAGTTCTTTCTAAAAATGTCTTACCTTATTGTTTTTCTAAAGGATATTAAACTGTATTATCCTGAACTGCTGGGAACCTGATTAAATTTCCCTTCCCTACAGACAATTTACCAACCCCTTCTCAGTTCATTCAGAAATCCCAAACAGAATTAAAAAAAAGAAAGAAAGGAAAAAGAAAGAAATTCTGAAGTTCTTGTAGTTTCTTTTTCTCCTTTTCATTTCCCCCTTGCTTTGTGGATGAACTTTGGATATGCCTGCCTTTGATAAACAAGCTATATTACAGTATTGTCTCTGCACCACACTGTTTGGACGTATTTTGAGAAGTGTAACATGTGGCAGAAAACTGTGTCAATTATGAGAGGATATGGAAATGTACTGATTCTCAACTGGGGAAGATTTTTGAGCCCCACAGGCAATTAGCGATATTTAGAGATTGGTTGTCACAACTGATATGTATTCCTGGAATCTGTTGGGCTGAAGGGCCAGGAATACTACTGCACATCCTATAATGTAAAGACAGCCTCCTACAATAAGGAATTATTTGGTCCAAAATTTGAAAAGGGTATGGTTAAGAAACCTTGTGACAGTGCCACAAGAATTAAAGAGGAAAATTGTTGTTTGGGAAGGACCTGATTTTCACTGCTTAGTAAAGTAAATCTTTTCATGACCTCAGTTTTAGTTTCCTTGCTTGAAAATGAATGGTTGAAAAGATCCAGGGTCTTTTCTGATTCTCATACTCTACACAATTGTAAAACAGATACTGTAAACAACAGTAGTTTGGTAAAGAGGAAAAAAGCATTTGATATTATAAGAAATTTGACTTTAGCTTGGATCTTGCAAACTAGCTGCCTGCCTAACTAGAATGCTACATACAAAATTCACCGAACCACTTTAAAAACGCCATAACATTTTAAATTAAGGAAGTCACCATCATGTCCTAGTACTCAGCCAGCAGGCTGCACTCAAAGCTAGCAAAAAAGCAATGTACTTCAATTTTTGCAATGTACTTCATATTTACTATGGTTTGATTGGCAGTAATTGTTCAATTTCTACTGTGTATGTATTTATACATACTTATATAATGTATAATAAAAAATGTACAATCAATAGACTACTTTGGTTAGTTTTAAACTATGACCAACAATATAAATGAATGCTTAGGATTAGCAAAAGTTTCATTTTAAAGACAGTGCTATCGCAACTGTCAACAGCATTCTGAAAACAAACTGCATTAAATAGATAATTTTCTTAATCATATCTTCAAGTGAGTTGGCAAATTTTGAAATGAGAAATGTTGGAATAGTAAACAGGCATGAGCTTCAAGACTATCATATACACAACTCTCACTGCTACTTAGAGCAAATATATTCCTTGTTATACGTGGACAACCAAGTGACAAAGACGGCTAAAAGCTGGAAAAAAATCATCATTATTTAAACTCGTAGGAGGTCAGCTCCTTTGTCAGTATTACCTAATTCAATTACTATGTGAACATGGAAGCAAACTGATATTTAGATAAACTGACCAGGAAAAAGTCTATCATTAGTAGTCATCAAAGTTACACTCACAACAACAGGAAGAGGAGCAAATAAAGATAATGTTAAAGTTAAGAAAACAAGACATGAAAATCAGAATCAAAACTTTAAGTAAATCCAAGAGCAGATTCTCGGGGAGCTGGGGTGTGGAGGATGAAATTCAAGCAATGAACAATCCTGGCAAAACTAAGCAAGAAAAAGCAAGAAAGCAAATGAGACCTGCAAAATGGGTTGTGGCCACAGATAATAAAAGAATACCACGCACAAACTCTTATTTTTAAAGAGGAAAAAAGTATTTCTCAACACATTTTAAAGCTAAAAACATATAAGTAACAAAGCCTCATCCAGATGATCCATCCCTGTCCTCAACACAAAATGCAAAATTCCAGCAGCACATAAAGAGTTAAAGTTTATATTGGGAATGCAAGGATACTCCACTAGCAGGATACGTTACTTTAATTCATCACTGAATATAATCTGATAAAATACAGCATTTTTAAATTTTTTAAAAACCCAACTGAAACGGAAATAGAGGAATCTTATTTTCTATCAATCTAATTCTACCCTATCATCAAACTTGCAAGTGAAATAGTTGAGTCAACTCAACTGAAATTAGGAATAAGATAAGGGTACCAGGGTACCACCTTAACTACTATATATTTGTTCCCCTATGTATGACAAAAGTGAATACTAATACAAAGCTTTTATCAATCAATAAAAATAAAATTAAGAAGGTAATTTAAAAAGCTAACAATGGTCAACTTCACTGATGATTTAAAAGAGTGCACATCAACATAATGTAATATTTTCCAGCTATTAGGCTGACAATTTAATAAATCCTAATAACTTTCACTGGAATGGGTGTGGAAAAGATGGCACTCTAAACACCATCAGTGAGAAAATACTACTACATGATTTACTAAGAGTTCCACGGAAAAGGTGTATTATAATTTGACAGGCGAGGATACTCACCAGTATAATAATGAGGAGAATTCATTATAAAATTGTTATAAAAGGGGCAAACTGCTTTCACCTAGCAATTCCACTCATAGCAATTAATCTCAAGTAATTAATAGGACAAGGGTGCCAAGATATTTACACAAAGATATTCATAGCATTTGTTATGTTTTTTTACTTTGAGACTGAGTCTCCTTTTGTTGCCTAGGCTGGAGCGCAGTGGCAGGATGTTAGCTCATGGCAATCTGCTTCTCAGGATCAAGTGATTCTGCTGCCTCAGCCCCCTGAGTAGTTGGGATTACAAGTGTGCGTCACCACGCACCACCCCACTTGGCTAAGTATTGTAGCTTTTAGTAGACAAAGAAAACAAAAATCATTCAAATATTGCTTCACGTTTTCACAAACACATGAGGTACACAGTATTTCTGAAGTATATACACTGGCTCCTTTCATTTTTTATTATAATAAAACAGAACAGGAAAAAGAAGTGCTTCAAGTTTTCCAATCCCTAACGTTCTCATTGTTACTTCTATATGAAAAACCTCACCTCTTACCCAATTTTCTGGGGTTGGTATTGTGGAAATCTCCAAGATATTTGTTATTTGAATTTATTACCATAGATATGATTATGGGTCATATATACAGTTACACCTATGAAAACAGACCCAGAGAACTACTGTCGTGAAGCAGTCAGCTAAAATAAAAATGTAATTCAAATTCTGTGCTCTAAAAATCTGGTAGTAATTTTTTTTTTTTTTAAATTTTTTTTTATTGTACTTAAATTCTAGGGTACATGTGCATAGCGTGCAGGTTACATATGTATACATGTGCCATGTTGGTGTGCTGCACCCATCAACTCGTCAGCACCTATCAATTCATTATTTATATCAGGTATAACTCCCCAATGCAATCCCTCCCCCCTCCCCCCTCCCCATGATAGGCCCCAGTGTGTGATGTTCCCCTTCCCGAGTCCAAGTGAGCTCATTGTTCAGTTCCCACCTATGAGTGAGAACATGCGGTGTTTGGTTTTCTCTTCTTGTGATAGTTTGCTAAGAATGATGGTTTCCAGCTGCATCCATGTCCCTACAAAGGACGCAAACTCATCGTTTTTTATGGCTGCAATTTTATTTCACTCCATCTTTCTAAAAAATTGATAAAAGTCAGTCTGGATGTTTCGGCTATTTGACAGCAAAGATGAAAATAAACTATGCTACAATATAGAAGGGCACACCAAGTCTCAAAAAAAACTGTTCTATAGTAAAGGTATTGCTAAGTACATTCCCGTCAAAATATTACTCAATGGCTTCTAAATAATACAGAGGTCTTCATTCTAGATTAATTCTGAGTGGTTTCTTAAATTTTAGGTACCTTTCACTAGTTTAAAATAGCAAACTATTCAAGTAATTTGTATAAATAAAGGTCTCAATTATATCTGAAAGCAAATCATTTTACTCCCTCTTAACCTACCTGATAATTATATACAGGCAAATGATATCCAGTGATGACCTGAACTGCTGAATGTGGATAAGGAGGCTATGCCTAAAATAAAAGTTTTCCGGTAGGAACGAATGAATACAGTAAAACAGTTTGTTAATTAGAAATACCATTCCCAAAATAAAAAAATATGAAAAACTTTAAAACATTGTTTTCTATATACATCATTGCAGAATTCTAAATGAGTGACTGATGTTATGAAGAAAGAAAGATTCTGTGAATTGCTACCCTTTGGGTGGGGAAGGGGAACAGACAAATGACAAAAGAGACTATTTCACCAGACAAGTTTTCCTTATTTATCCTGTGTACTTTTATGCTCACCCAGAAGTTATTTCTTATGCTGGTGATGAGGCTCTATTTAAGACAGATTTCAATGTAAGTCAAATTGATACATTTGCTATCTCTTTGTTAAAATACTTCTATGGAGTTTTGCATTTGACAATACTATAGGGTAATACGAAGTTCTCCTACAAATGTTATGATTTTTTCTGTACTTCACTTTGAAAAACTAAGGGCAGAATATACCTCAAAACTGGAAAAGAGACACTATAATGTCTTCTATCTTTCCATAAATACTTACTGATTGAAAACGTATAGGCAGCAGCACACATGAACACACCCAGATCAAGTAATGGTTCACAGCAAACGTTAGAAACATACTAAATGATAGAAACAAGCAAGGCTTTTTACCTAGCCATCGTTCAGAGAAAAAAAAGAAGCAGAGGTATACCCTACATGTTTAAAGTACACGGAAAATGTCAACAAATGGAGAGACACTGAAGAACTCTTTCACTACTATTTTGTTACTTCGTTTTCCATTAAAGAAAGTGTCTTTTAAACTAAGACATAAATAAGAGAAACTAAAAAGAAAATAAATATTACTTATCACCAATAAGTGGTAAGAGTATGTCAAATCCTACTTTACATATCAAAGTGACCAGGATCAGAGAACTTAGAGGCTAGAAACTCACAGGATTTATAAATATAGTAAAACATATCAGAAATCTACCCATTCCACAACCAGAATATATCCAGAAGTCAACAATCTATATGAGGAGGCATCTGGATATCACTGCAAGAAAAGAACAGCTGGATGAACTGCTAACCTTAGAGAAGAATAAACTAGGCAGACACATGAAGACAGCTGCTTTCAAATATTTTCGGAACTAGTTCCTATGGGGGGAAAGCAGCTCAGGTGTTTTAGAAGTAATACGTTTTTCTTCCTGTTCTTATTTAAGAGTAATTAACAGCAAAATATTTCTGTTTCTCTTCAACAAATTTCTTTTTTTTTTTTATGGATGGTAAAGCCAGAGACAGATTCCAGGAAGACACATGCTTATTTTAAGGCCACATTAATACCACCTTTCATGGCTTATATAGTCTATTAGCAAGTAAGTGAACTCTTATCATTATGTGGAACAGCTATTGCTTAAGCATGCAAAATCCTGAGAGAGAAAAAGGCACTGATGCTCCCATAAAAGTTTATCATTGGGTTAAAAAGAAAGTAACAAAACATGCCACACTAATATAAAAAACGATTCAAAAATATTTATAGGCATATGTGACATAGAAAAAAATCCAGAAAAAACAGGGAGTATATGTTTGGCACATTCACTTTACTGGAAGTATAGCATAACTCCTTTGCTCCCCAACAGGCCACTCAAAAACACATGAGACAGACAATATTGAAGTACTTCTCATGATGGCTCTTCCGTTAACAAAAAAAAAAGATCAGAAAAAGAAGTACTTTAGGTTTCTCATGCCTGAAATTCTTGTTGTTACTTCTACATATAAAACCTCACCTCTTCCCTGACTTTCTGCAGATGGCATTGTGGAACTCTCAAAGATATTAATTCTTTAATTTGTTACCAGACAAATGAGTGTGGGTCACAGATACAGTCGTATCATTGAAAAGAGACCCAGAGAACTACTATCATGAAGCAGCAAGCTAAAATAAAAATACAATCGGAGTTGTGTGCTCCAAGAATTGGGTAATGGTTTTAGTTCACTCCCTGTCTCTACAAAATTCATGCAAGTCAGTCTGGATGTTTCAGTTCTTTGATAGCAAAGAAAAAAAGAAAAAATATATGCTGAAAGAAAGAAGGGAAAACCAAATCTCAGAAAACTGTTCTATAGAAAAGTTAATGTTAAGTATATTGTTGTAAGAATATTATTTCCTCACTTCTAAATAATCCGGAGGTCTTCATTACATTAATTCTAAGTGTTTTCTTAAATTCTAGGTACATTTCACTAGCTAAAAATGATAAATCATTCAAGCAATTTGTATAAGCAAGCTGAAGGTCTCAATAGTATCTGAAAGTAAATCATTTTCCTCCCTCTTCAATTGCCCAATAATTATACACAGGCAACTGATACCCAGTGATGACTGTACCAGGTGAATTTGGATAAGTAGGATATGCCCGATGAAGTTGACAGAAATAATGGGTTAATATGGTAAAACTTTTTTTTTAAAATTAGAAATAAATATCATTCCCAGGAGAATAAAAATATGAAAAACTTTAAACTATTATTTTTCTATATACAGCAATGCAGAATTCTAAATGAAGGACTGACTTTATGAAGTAAGAAATATTCTCAGTCAAATGCTACCCTTTGGGTCGGGAAGGAGAACAGACAAATGACAAAAGAAGTGACTATTTCACCAAAGTTCACCTTATTTATACTGTGTACTTACGACCCAGAGGTTACGGCTTACACTGGTGAAAAGGCTCCATTGGGATAGATTTCAACTTAAGCTAAATTAATACATTTCCTATCTCTTTGGCAAAATACTTCTAGATGTTGTGTATTTGACAACAGTATAGGGTAATATTGCAGTTCTTCTACAGATATTATGGCTTTCTCTGTACCTCATTACAAAAACTAATGGCAGTACATAATCCACAACTGGAAAAGCGATAGTATAATGTCTTCTATTTTTCAATAAACACTTACTAATTGAAAACATACAGGTAACAGCATTAGTGAATACACCCAGATTCAGTAATGGCTCATAGTACATGTTAGAAACAAGTAGAGCTTTTTTTCTAGCCATTGTTCAGAGAAGGAAAAAGAAGAAGTGGTATACCCTACACGTTTCAAGTACATGGAAAATTTTCAACAAATGAGACACTCCGAAAAACTATTTCACTACTATTTTGTTACCATATTTTCCATCAATGAAAATGTCTTTTAAACTAACGCATAAATAGAATGAAGAAAAAAATAAACGTTACTGATCACCAATGAGTGATAGAGTATGTCAAATCCTACTTTACACATCAAAGCAACCAGCATCAGAAAAATTACATGCCAGAAACTCATGAAATTTACAGATAGAGGAAAACAGGTCAGAAATCTACCCATTCCAGAATGAGAATATACCCAGAAGTCACCAATTTATATGAGGAGGCATCTGGAAATCACTGCAAGTACAGACTAGCTAGATTAAATGCTAAACTTAGAGAACAATAAACTACGTAGACACATAAGGAGAGCTGCTTCCAAACTCTACTTTAGGTACTAGTTATGTGGGGTGAAAAAGGAAGACATAAGAAGAGATTTGTTCATGTGTCTACAGAGGTCATTTCTAGAAGAAAGACTTACAAAGTATATTGAAGGTTTTTAGCTCACATAACGCACACTAAGAATAAGAAATTTCTAACAAAAGTAGTAAATTTCCCATCACCCAGAGTATTCAAACGGGGATTCTATTGCCACTTACTAGGGAAAGTGTAGATACAATTTCACAGAGGGTACGATGACTACGGTAAACAAGAGAACAGGAACGTAAGCAGTTCTCACCTGAACGTACTGAGTTACAGGATTCAGCGTTATTGGGGGCTGCAGGTAATTTTCAGCATTTGGATTACTGCAGACATTCCGAAACTGTGGTGGAGGAGGAGGATTAAATACCAAACGACATGGCTGCACATGACGAGCACCTTATAAAAAGCAAGAATAAAAAGCCTAGTTTTAGTTATTTGAAAAGCTACGCGGGTCAAAAAATAACAATTTCTTTTCCTACTCACATAATTTTTGTTTCCTGATTGCAGGGCCCAGCTTCAGCTTTTTACCATGGAAATGTATCTGTGACTGAAAATAAAACAGCAACAAAATGAGAATCAATTTTCAAGTCTTGACTTCCAAGACTTGGGTAAATACCTAAAGCCATCTAAAGTTCCTATTATCAAAGAAGATCGGTGACTACTACACACCAAATTAAAATTGGTCACCCTGAAGCTACCTTACTTACCCTTACTACTCTAATCAGTATCAAGAGGCATCAAGTGAAAGTCGATCAGAAACTTTTCATCACCCTATCTCCAACCCTTCCCGTTTGTAGTTCATGAACCTAGGTGACTAGTCAAAAGTAAACAGGATCTAACAAGTTATGTGAAGTTACTCTAAGGTTCGGTTTCCAGATTTTACACAACACTGAGTATTTCACTAAGTCTAAATGTCGTATCAATAAAATAAGAGATTTTCCTATTAGATTACTTACTTCTACTATCTTCTGGACATCCACGTCATTAAAAAAGGAAACAAATCCATAGCTACAAAGGCAGAAGACAGATGAAGTATAAAATCATCATCATACAGCACATGGTCCAGAACTACTACTGTTCTATACACAGAAGGGATCATAACAAAAGATGAGTAATATACTACGATAAGTATTTGTTAAGATGTACATGACAGAACCAGTATAAATATTACTTTTTCTTAACTGGAACTATGTCAAAGTGTGCTAAGATTAGGGTAGTGTGAAAACTTCACTGATTTTAACAAAAAATTCATTATCTGTGAACCCGAATTTGACTATCTAAGACAACGTGGTTAAAATTTAAGATACTTTTGCAGTCTAGGATAAAAACAATTATTTGAGAAAACTGATTAACTCACTTGTATGAAATAAAAATTGGGGACATTTTAAAACAAACATTAGAAAAATGATGAAATAAAAGAGCTGGCAATAACATTTCATCCCCTA
>NW_022317143.1:0-2431 GCF_002776525.5 Piliocolobus tephrosceles
GCAGATTCCAAGCAGACTGTCTTAGCAAACTGATAGCTGATGAGAAACGTGTAACTCTGTGAGTTGCACTCACACAAAGCAATGCAGTTTCTCAGAATGCTTCTTGCCACTTTCTGTCTGAGGATATATCCTTTTTCCCATAGCCCTCAATGAGCTCCCAAATATCACTTTCCAGAATCCAAGACAACAGTCTTAGCAATCTCTGCCAAGAAGCAGTGTGTGGAACTCTGTGAGATGAAGTCACATATCAGAAAGGAATCTCTCAGAAAGCTTCCCTCTAGTTATTGGTTGATGATATTTCCTTTTTCACCATGGGCCCCACTGGCTCTCAAATATCACCTTGCAGATTCTAGGAAAAGAGTGGTAGCAAACTGCCTCCTGAGGACAAAGATGTAACTCTGGGGACGAATTGACAGATCACAAAGAAGTTTCTCAGAAAGCTTCTTTCCCGTTTTTAACTGATGATATTTCCTTTATCAGCGTAGGCCTCAAAGCCTTACAAAGTAGAACTTCTCATTTTCCCCAAAGACAGTGTTAGTGGCCTGCTCCATGAAATATTAGTGTAACTCTGTGAGATGAATTCACAAATCACAGAGAAGTTTCTAAGAAAGCTTCTTTCCAGTTTTCCTTTGAGGAAACTTGCTTCGTCACCGTAAGCTTCATTGCGCAAAGAAGAATCCCAGTGCAGATTCCAAGCAAACTGTCTTAGCAAACTGATAGCTGAAGAGAAACGTGTAACTCTGTGAGTTGCACTCACACAAGCAATGCAGTTTCTCAGAATGCTTCTTGCCACTTTCTGTCTGCGGATATATCCTTTTTCCCCATAGCCCTCAATGAGCTCCCAAATATCACTTTCCAGAATCCAAGACAACAGTCTTAGCAAACTCTCCCAAGAAGCCGTATGTGGAACTCTGTGTGATGAAGTTACATATCAGAAAGGAATCTCTCAGAAAGCTTCCTATAGTTATTAGGTGATGATATTTCCTTTTTCGCCATGGGCCCCAACTGGCTCCCATATATGACCTTGCAGATTCTAGGAAAAGAGTGTTAGCCAATTGCTTCCTGAGGACAAAAATGTAACTCTGTGAGACGAATTCACAGATCACAAAGAAGTTTCTCAGAAAGCTTCTTTCCCGTTTTTAACTGATTATATTTCCTTTATCATCGTAGGCCTCAAAGCCTTCCAAACTAGAACTTCTCAGTTTCCCCAAAGACAGTGTTAGTGGTCTGCTCCTTGAAACATCAGTGTAACTCTGTGAGATGAATTCACACAGCACAGAGAAGTTTCTAAGAAAGCTTCTTTCCAGTTCTCCTCTGAGGACACTTGCTTCGTCACCGTTAGCCTCATTGCACTAAGAAGAATCACACTGCAGATTCCAAGCAAACTCTCTTAGCAAACTGATAGCTGAAGAGAAACGTGTATCTCCTTGAGTTGCACACACACATAGCAATGCAGTTTCTCGGAATGCTTCTTGCCACTTTCTGTCTGAGGTTATATCCTTTTTCCCCATAGCCCTCAGTGTGTTCCCAAATATCACTTCGCAGAATCCAAGACAACATCCTTAGGAAACTCCGCCAAGAAGGAATGTGTGGTACTCTGTGTGATGAAGTCACATATCCGAAAGGAATCTCTCAGAAAGCTTCCCTCCAGTTATTAGGTGATGATATTTCCTTTTTCACCATGGGCCCCAACTGGCTCCCAAATATCACCTTGCAGATTCTAGGAAAAGAGTGGTAGCAAACTGCTTCCAGAGGACAAAGATGTAACTCTGTGAGACGAATTCACAGATCACAAAGAAGATTCTTAGAAAGCTTCTTTCCCGCTTTTAAATGATGATATTTCCTTTATCAGCGTTGGCCTCAAAGCCTTCCAAAGTAGAACTTCTCAGTTTCCCCAAAGACAGTGTTAGTGGCCTGCTCCATGAAACATCAGTGTAACTCTCTGAGATGAATTCACACATCACAGAGAAGTTTCTAAGACAGCTTCTTTCCAGTTTTCTCTGAAGACACTGCTTCGTCATCGTAAGCTTCATTGAACTAAGAAGAATCCCACTGCAGATTCCAAGCAAACTGTCTTAGCAAACTGATAGCCGTAGAGAAACCTGTAACTTCTTGAGTTGCACACACACATAGCAATGCAGTTTCTCAGAATGCTTCTTGCCACTTTCTGTCTGAGGATATATCCTTTTTCCCCATAGCCCTCAATGAGCTCCCAAATATGACTTTGCAGAATCCAAGAAAACGGTCTTAGCAAACTCTGCCAAGAAGCAGTGTGTGGAACTCCGTGTGATGAAGTCACATATCAGAAAGGAATCTCTCAGAAAGCTTCCCTCTAGTTATTAGGTGATGATATTTCCTTTTTCACCACATTCTCCAACTGGCTGCCAAATATCACCTTGCAGATTCTAGGAAAAGAGTGTTAGCAAACTGC
>NW_022317144.1:0-10812 GCF_002776525.5 Piliocolobus tephrosceles
TAGGGGATGAAATGTTATTGCCAGCTCTTTTATTTCATCATTTTTCTAATGTTTGTTTTAAAATGTCCCCAATTTTTATTTCATACAAGTGAGTTAATCAGTTTTCTCAAATAATTGTTTTTATCCTAGACTGCAAAAGTATCTTAAATTTTAACCACGTTGTCTTAGATAGTCAAATTCGGGTTCACAGATAATGAATTTTTTGTTAAAATCAGTGAAGTTTTCACACTACCCTAATCTTAGCACACTTTGACATAGTTCCAGTTAAGAAAAAGTAATATTTATACTGGTTCTGTCATGTACATCTTAACAAATACTTATCGTAGTATATTACTCATCTTTTGTTATGATCCCTTCTGTGTATAGAACAGTAGTAGTTCTGGACCATGTGCTGTATGATGATGATTTTATACTTCATCTGTCTTCTGCCTTTGTAGCTATGGATTTGTTTCCTTTTTTAATGACGTGGATGTCCAGAAGATAGTAGAAGTAAGTAATCTAATAGGAAAATCTCTTATTTTATTGATACGACATTTAGACTTAGTGAAATACTCAGTGTTGTGTAAAATCTGGAAACCGAACCTTAGAGTAACTTCACATAACTTGTTAGATCCTGTTTACTTTTGACTAGTCACCTAGGTTCATGAACTACAAACGGGAAGGGTTGGAGATAGGGTGATGAAAAGTTTCTGATCGACTTTCACTTGATGCCTCTTGATACTGATTAGAGTAGTAAGGGTAAGTAAGGTAGCTTCAGGGTGACCAATTTTAATTTGGTGTGTAGTAGTCACCGATCTTCTTTGATAATAGGAACTTTAGATGGCTTTAGGTATTTACCCAAGTCTTGGAAGTCAAGACTTGAAAATTGATTCTCATTTTGTTGCTGTTTTATTTTCAGTCACAGATACATTTCCATGGTAAAAAGCTGAAGCTGGGCCCTGCAATCAGGAAACAAAAATTATGTGAGTAGGAAAAGAAATTGTTATTTTTTGACCCGCGTAGCTTTTCAAATAACTAAAACTAGGCTTTTTATTCTTGCTTTTTATAAGGTGCTCGTCATGTGCAGCCATGTCGTTTGGTATTTAATCCTCCTCCTCCACCACAGTTTCGGAATGTCTGCAGTAATCCAAATGCTGAAAATTACCTGCAGCCCCCAATAACGCTGAATCCTGTAACTCAGTACGTTCAGGTGAGAACTGCTTACGTTCCTGTTCTCTTGTTTACCGTAGTCATCGTACCCTCTGTGAAATTGTATCTACACTTTCCCTAGTAAGTGGCAATAGAATCCCCGTTTGAATACTCTGGGTGATGGGAAATTTACTACTTTTGTTAGAAATTTCTTATTCTTAGTGTGCGTTATGTGAGCTAAAAACCTTCAATATACTTTGTAAGTCTTTCTTCTAGAAATGACCTCTGTAGACACATGAACAAATCTCTTCTTATGTCTTCCTTTTTCACCCCACATAACTAGTACCTAAAGTAGAGTTTGGAAGCAGCTCTCCTTATGTGTCTACGTAGTTTATTGTTCTCTAAGTTTAGCATTTAATCTAGCTAGTCTGTACTTGCAGTGATTTCCAGATGCCTCCTCATATAAATTGGTGACTTCTGGGTATATTCTCATTCTGGAATGGGTAGATTTCTGACCTGTTTTCCTCTATCTGTAAATTTCATGAGTTTCTGGCATGTAATTTTTCTGATGCTGGTTGCTTTGATGTGTAAAGTAGGATTTGACATACTCTATCACTCATTGGTGATCAGTAACGTTTATTTTTTTCTTCATTCTATTTATGCGTTAGTTTAAAAGACATTTTCATTGATGGAAAATATGGTAACAAAATAGTAGTGAAATAGTTTTTCGGAGTGTCTCATTTGTTGAAAATTTTCCATGTACTTGAAACGTGTAGGGTATACCACTTCTTCTTTTTCCTTCTCTGAACAATGGCTAGAAAAAAAGCTCTACTTGTTTCTAACATGTACTATGAGCCATTACTGAATCTGGGTGTATTCACTAATGCTGTTACCTGTATGTTTTCAATTAGTAAGTGTTTATTGAAAAATAGAAGACATTATACTATCGCTTTTCCAGTTGTGGATTATGTACTGCCATTAGTTTTTGTAATGAGGTACAGAGAAAGCCATAATATCTGTAGAAGAACTGCAATATTACCCTATACTGTTGTCAAATACACAACATCTAGAAGTATTTTGCCAAAGAGATAGGAAATGTATTAATTTAGCTTAAGTTGAAATCTATCCCAATGGAGCCTTTTCACCAGTGTAAGCCGTAACCTCTGGGTCGTAAGTACACAGTATAAATAAGGTGAACTTTGGTGAAATAGTCACTTCTTTTGTCATTTGTCTGTTCTCCTTCCCGACCCAAAGGGTAGCATTTGACTGAGAATATTTCTTACTTCATAAAGTCAGTCCTTCATTTAGAATTCTGCATTGCTGTATATAGAAAAATAATAGTTTAAAGTTTTTCATATTTTTATTCTCCTGGGAATGATATTTATTTCTAATTTTAAAAAAAAAGTTTTACCATATTAACCCATTATTTCTGTCAACTTCATCGGGCATATCCTACTTATCCAAATTCACCTGGTACAGTCATCACTGGGTATCAGTTGCCTGTGTATAATTATTGGGCAATTGAAGAGGGAGGAAAATGATTTACTTTCAGATACTATTGAGACCTTCAGCTTGCTTATACAAATTGCTTGAATGATTTATCATTTTTAGCTAGTGAAATGTACCTAGAATTTAAGAAAACACTTAGAATTAATGTAATGAAGACCTCCGGATTATTTAGAAGTGAGGAAATAATATTCTTACAACAATATACTTAACATTAACTTTTCTATAGAACAGTTTTCTGAGATTTGGTTTTCCCTTCTTTCTTTCAGCATATATTTTTTCTTTTTTTCTTTGCTATCAAAGAACTGAAACATCCAGACTGACTTGCATGAATTTTGTAGAGACAGGGAGTGAACTAAAACCATTACCCAATTCTTGGAGCACACAACTCCGATTGTATTTTTATTTTAGCTTGCTGCTTCATGATAGTAGTTCTCTGGGTCTCTTTTCAATGATACGACTGTATCTGTGACCCACACTCATTTGTCTGGTAACAAATTAAAGAATTAATATCTTTGAGAGTTCCACAATGCCATCTGCAGAAAGTCAGGGAAGAGGTGAGGTTTTATATGTAGAAGTAACAACAAGAATTTCAGGCATGAGAAACCTAAAGTACTTCTTTTTCTGATCTTTTTTTTTTGTTAACGGAAGAGCCATCATGAGAAGTACTTCAATATTGTCTGTCTCATGTGTTTTTGAGTGGCCTGTTGGGGAGCAAAGGAGTTATGCTATACTTCCAGTAAAGTGAATGTGCCAAACATATACTCCCTGTTTTTTCTGGATTTTTTTCTATGTCACATATGCCTATAAATATTTTTGAATCGTTTTTTATATTAGTGTGGCATGTTTTGTTACTTTCTTTTTAACCCAATGATAAACTTTTATGGGAGCATCAGTGCCTTTTTCTCTCTCAGGATTTTGCATGCTTAAGCAATAGCTGTTCCACATAATGATAAGAGTTCACTTACTTGCTAATAGACTATATAAGCCATGAAAGGTGGTATTAATGTGGCCTTAAAATAAGCATGTGTCTTCCTGGAATCTGTCTCTGGCTTTACCATCCATAAAAAAAAAAAAGAAATTTGTTGAAGAGAAACAGAAATATTTTGCTGTTAATTACTCTTAAATAAGAACAGGAAGAAAAACGTATTACTTCTAAAACACCTGAGCTGCTTTCCCCCCATAGGAACTAGTTCCGAAAATATTTGAAAGCAGCTGTCTTCATGTGTCTGCCTAGTTTATTCTTCTCTAAGGTTAGCAGTTCATCCAGCTGTTCTTTTCTTGCAGTGATATCCAGATGCCTCCTCATATAGATTGTTGACTTCTGGATATATTCTGGTTGTGGAATGGGTAGATTTCTGATATGTTTTACTATATTTATAAATCCTGTGAGTTTCTAGCCTCTAAGTTCTCTGATCCTGGTCACTTTGATATGTAAAGTAGGATTTGACATACTCTTACCACTTATTGGTGATAAGTAATATTTATTTTCTTTTTAGTTTCTCTTATTTATGTCTTAGTTTAAAAGACACTTTCTTTAATGGAAAACGAAGTAACAAAATAGTAGTGAAAGAGTTCTTCAGTGTCTCTCCATTTGTTGACATTTTCCGTGTACTTTAAACATGTAGGGTATACCTCTGCTTCTTTTTTTTCTCTGAACGATGGCTAGGTAAAAAGCCTTGCTTGTTTCTATCATTTAGTATGTTTCTAACGTTTGCTGTGAACCATTACTTGATCTGGGTGTGTTCATGTGTGCTGCTGCCTATACGTTTTCAATCAGTAAGTATTTATGGAAAGATAGAAGACATTATAGTGTCTCTTTTCCAGTTTTGAGGTATATTCTGCCCTTAGTTTTTCAAAGTGAAGTACAGAAAAAATCATAACATTTGTAGGAGAACTTCGTATTACCCTATAGTATTGTCAAATGCAAAACTCCATAGAAGTATTTTAACAAAGAGATAGCAAATGTATCAATTTGACTTACATTGAAATCTGTCTTAAATAGAGCCTCATCACCAGCATAAGAAATAACTTCTGGGTGAGCATAAAAGTACACAGGATAAATAAGGAAAACTTGTCTGGTGAAATAGTCTCTTTTGTCATTTGTCTGTTCCCCTTCCCCACCCAAAGGGTAGCAATTCACAGAATCTTTCTTTCTTCATAACATCAGTCACTCATTTAGAATTCTGCAATGATGTATATAGAAAACAATGTTTTAAAGTTTTTCATATTTTTTTATTTTGGGAATGGTATTTCTAATTAACAAACTGTTTTACTGTATTCATTCGTTCCTACCGGAAAACTTTTATTTTAGGCATAGCCTCCTTATCCACATTCAGCAGTTCAGGTCATCACTGGATATCATTTGCCTGTATATAATTATCAGGTAGGTTAAGAGGGAGTAAAATGATTTGCTTTCAGATATAATTGAGACCTTTATTTATACAAATTACTTGAATAGTTTGCTATTTTAAACTAGTGAAAGGTACCTAAAATTTAAGAAACCACTCAGAATTAATCTAGAATGAAGACCTCTGTATTATTTAGAAGCCATTGAGTAATATTTTGACGGGAATGTACTTAGCAATACCTTTACTATAGAACAGTTTTTTTTGAGACTTGGTGTGCCCTTCTATATTGTAGCATAGTTTATTTTCATCTTTGCTGTCAAATAGCCGAAACATCCAGACTGACTTTTATCAATTTTTTAGAAAGATGGAGTGAAATAAAATTGCAGCCATAAAAAACGATGAGTTTGCGTCCTTTGTAGGGACATGGATGCAGCTGGAAACCATCATTCTTAGCAAACTATCACAAGAAGAGAAAACCAAACACCGCATGTTCTCACTCATAGGTGGGAACTGAACAATGAGCTCACTTGGACTCGGGAAGGGGAACATCACACACTGGGGCCTATCATGGGGAGGGGGGAGGGGGGAGGGATTGCATTGGGGAGTTATACCTGATATAAATAATGAATTGATAGGTGCTGACGAGTTGATGGGTGCAGCACACCAACATGGCACATGTATACATATGTAACCTGCACGCTATGCACATGTACCCTAGAATTTAAGTACAATAAAAAAAAATTTAAAAAAAAAAAAAATTACTACCAGATTTTTAGAGCACAGAATTTGAATTACATTTTTATTTTAGCTGACTGCTTCACGACAGTAGTTCTCTGGGTCTGTTTTCATAGGTGTAACTGTATATATGACCCATAATCATATCTATGGTAATAAATTCAAATAACAAATATCTTGGAGATTTCCACAATACCAACCCCAGAAAATTGGGTAAGAGGTGAGGTTTTTCATATAGAAGTAACAATGAGAACGTTAGGGATTGGAAAACTTGAAGCACTTCTTTTTCCTGTTCTGTTTTATTATAATAAAAAATGAAAGGAGCCAGTGTATATACTTCAGAAATACTGTGTACCTCATGTGTTTGTGAAAACGTGAAGCAATATTTGAATGATTTTTGTTTTCTTTGTCTACTAAAAGCTACAATACTTAGCCAAGTGGGGTGGTGCGTGGTGACGCACACTTGTAATCCCAACTACTCAGGGGGCTGAGGCAGCAGAATCACTTGATCCTGAGAAGCAGATTGCCATGAGCTAACATCCTGCCACTGCGCTCCAGCCTAGGCAACAAAAGGAGACTCAGTCTCAAAGTAAAAAAACATAACAAATGCTATGAATATCTTTGTGTAAATATCTTGGCACCCTTGTCCTATTAATTACTTGAGATTAATTGCTATGAGTGGAATTGCTAGGTGAAAGCAGTTTGCCCCTTTTATAACAATTTTATAATGAATTCTCCTCATTATTATACTGGTGAGTATCCTCGCCTGTCAAATTATAATACACCTTTTCCGTGGAACTCTTAGTAAATCATGTAGTAGTATTTTCTCACTGATGGTGTTTAGAGTGCCATCTTTTCCACACCCATTCCAGTGAAAGTTATTAGGATTTATTAAATTGTCAGCCTAATAGCTGGAAAATATTACATTATGTTGATGTGCACTCTTTTAAATCATCAGTGAAGTTGACCATTGTTAGCTTTTTAAATTACCTTCTTAATTTTATTTTTATTGATTGATAAAAGCTTTGTATTAGTATTCACTTTTGTCATACATAGGGGAACAAATATATAGTAGTTAAGGTGGTACCCTGGTACCCTTATCTTATTCCTAATTTCAGTTGAGTTGACTCAACTATTTCACTTGCAAGTTTGATGATAGGGTAGAATTAGATTGATAGAAAATAAGATTCCTCTATTTCCGTTTCAGTTGGGTTTTTAAAAAATTTAAAAATGCTGTATTTTATCAGATTATATTCAGTGATGAATTAAAGTAACGTATCCTGCTAGTGGAGTATCCTTGCATTCCCAATATAAACTTTAACTCTTTATGTGCTGCTGGAATTTTGCATTTTGTGTTGAGGACAGGGATGGATCATCTGGATGAGGCTTTGTTACTTATATGTTTTTAGCTTTAAAATGTGTTGAGAAATACTTTTTTCCTCTTTAAAAATAAGAGTTTGTGCGTGGTATTCTTTTATTATCTGTGGCCACAACCCATTTTGCAGGTCTCATTTGCTTTCTTGCTTTTTCTTGCTTAGTTTTGCCAGGATTGTTCATTGCTTGAATTTCATCCTCCACACCCCAGCTCCCCGAGAATCTGCTCTTGGATTTACTTAAAGTTTTGATTCTGATTTTCATGTCTTGTTTTCTTAACTTTAACATTATCTTTATTTGCTCCTCTTCCTGTTGTTGTGAGTGTAACTTTGATGACTACTAATGATAGACTTTTTCCTGGTCAGTTTATCTAAATATCAGTTTGCTTCCATGTTCACATAGTAATTGAATTAGGTAATACTGACAAAGGAGCTGACCTCCTACGAGTTTAAATAATGATGATTTTTTTCCAGCTTTTAGCCGTCTTTGTCACTTGGTTGTCCACGTATAACAAGGAATATATTTGCTCTAAGTAGCAGTGAGAGTTGTGTATATGATAGTCTTGAAGCTCATGCCTGTTTACTATTCCAACATTTCTCATTTCAAAATTTGCCAACTCACTTGAAGATATGATTAAGAAAATTATCTATTTAATGCAGTTTGTTTTCAGAATGCTGTTGACAGTTGCGATAGCACTGTCTTTAAAATGAAACTTTTGCTAATCCTAAGCATTCATTTATATTGTTGGTCATAGTTTAAAACTAACCAAAGTAGTCTATTGATTGTACATTTTTTATTATACATTATATAAGTATGTATAAATACATACACAGTAGAAATTGAACAATTACTGCCAATCAAACCATAGTAAATATGAAGTACATTGCAAAAATTGAAGTACATTGCTTTTTTGCTAGCTTTGAGTGCAGCCTGCTGGCTGAGTACTAGGACATGATGGTGACTTCCTTAATTTAAAATGTTATGGCGTTTTTAAAGTGGTTCGGTGAATTTTGTATGTAGCATTCTAGTTAGGCAGGCAGCTAGTTTGCAAGATCCAAGCTAAAGTCAAATTTCTTATAATATCAAATGCTTTTTTCCTCTTTACCAAACTACTGTTGTTTACAGTATCTGTTTTACAATTGTGTAGAGTATGAGAATCAGAAAAGACCCTGGATCTTTTCAACCATTCATTTTCAAGCAAGGAAACTAAAACTGAGGTCATGAAAAGATTTACTTTACTAAGCAGTGAAAATCAGGTCCTTCCCAAACAACAATTTTCCTCTTTAATTCTTGTGGCACTGTCACAAGGTTTCTTAACCATACCCTTTTCAAATTTTGGACCAAATAATTCCTTATTGTAGGAGGCTGTCTTTACATTATAGGATGTGCAGTAGTATTCCTGGCCCTTCAGCCCAACAGATTCCAGGAATACATATCAGTTGTGACAACCAATCTCTAAATATCGCTAATTGCCTGTGGGGCTCAAAAATCTTCCCCAGTTGAGAATCAGTACATTTCCATATCCTCTCATAATTGACACAGTTTTCTGCCACATGTTACACTTCTCAAAATACGTCCAAACAGTGTGGTGCAGAGACAATACTGTAATATAGCTTGTTTATCAAAGGCAGGCATATCCAAAGTTCATCCACAAAGCAAGGGGGAAATGAAAAGGAGAAAAAGAAACTACAAGAACTTCAGAATTTCTTTCTTTTTCCTTTCTTTCTTTTTTTTAATTCTGTTTGGGATTTCTGAATGAACTGAGAAGGGGTTGGTAAATTGTCTGTAGGGAAGGGAAATTTAATCAGGTTCCCAGCAGTTCAGGATAATACAGTTTAATATCCTTTAGAAAAACAATAAGGTAAGACATTTTTAGAAAGAACTTTATAAATCATTTTTTAAATTTTTCTTCCACATCATTGTCATGAGCTAGCCCTGTTAAAGGAAAGAATTAGGAATTAGTAACAAACCCAAAATAGCAAGGACAACCACAAAAGAAGAGAGAAAAGCAGTAAACTTGGCATTTGTTGATTTGACAATTTAGATTTCATCTCTAGTAAAGCTGTGTAGAATCAGCAACTTCTAGCATCTAATTAACAAAGCAGGAACTCTTACTTATTAACTTCTGTAACATCACTGTGCTTTTCAAAAGGATACACAGTTTCTTTTGTCTTGTTTTCTTTCAAACAGGTCAGGTATATGTGTAATAACTTACTCTTTTACAGCCTTTTGTACTTACCTTTTATAGTCAACAGGCACTTCAATGATTTTTAAATTAATGATGTGTCACAATTTCCTGATGTTTCAATTAGTTCTTAATTAAAATTTATTTAAAATAAGTCAGCTATAATAGTAAAGCCTAAAAAGAAACTTGAGAAAACATCTGCTGAAAATATTAATTCAAATAACAGGACACTAACTTACACTAACATACCACTTTTACCACTTTATACGTACAAAATGAATTTACAGAATTTATCTCATTTCACTCTCAAAGCAGTTTTCCCAGAGATACACAGCTGGCAAGTCAGCATCTTATAACCACTTTCCTGTAAGGGATACAAACTTAGATGTCCTGGCTAAATTAATTTTTGTTTCACTATGCTATATTATTTCTCCAACATGGATAGTACTTATGAATACTACTTCAGAAAATTTTTCATTAACCTTAAGAGTCTATGTGGAAAGTATAAAGACAGTTCTGATCAGAACCTAGAAAATTAATGAGTTATATGTATGTGTTTTTTTTATCCGAAACTGAAGATGGTATCATTTATATCTGTCAGTCCATTGTGAAAATTAGAATTATCATCGTACCGATTTGGTGTTACTCAGGAAGAAAAATGTGATTTCAAAGGTGCTTTGAGCACCCTGGCGTTAGGGAAGAGGATTATAACCCTTTTTACAGAAGGAGCTGTGACATCTGAGCAAGTAATGTTTCCATGATCCATTTCCAAAGTAAAGCAGGCATACGAATACGGGGAGTGTTAACATTATAAAAACTCATGTTAATTTTGGTGAAAAAAGCAAAGCAAGACTAATTGGTTTAAAACTTTAAGACTTATTTTCTTTTTGGTGTCGCGTTTTTGTTTTCAGATTTATCCTTAGTCTACTCAGTAGAGTGTAGTTTATTTTTATAGAACAGGATGATTTTAGTGACTAATTTTTAAAAATCTGAACTTTCTAGTTTATTTTAACTAATTCACATCGTATTTTCACAAATACCAAATGAATATTCTTCCACAGCATTGTACATGACTCGGTGATGAGCAGTACTGGGTTTAAGAAAGTGCTATATGCTTTGGTTAAAATTCCATGCCAACGTACTCTGGTTAGTTTAAATCCTGAGCCTGAACTAAATGGCACTGGTGACTAATTTACAATGAAAATAATTTATATAAAGTATTTTATACTTAAAATACAAAAATTATATTTCACATCATGTTTGGGTTTTGCCTATATATGTAATTATGGTGTCTACTTTCTAAATTACAGTCTGCTGCTGCAAATTCTGAGACTTCAAACTCAACCATCTCCAGAGAGGCCAACACCCAGTCTGCATCAGCTGCAGCTAGCCAAGGCCATGTTTTACCAGAAGGCAAAATCATGCCAAACACTGTTTTTGTTGGTGGAATTGATAATAGGGTATTGTATTCATACTTCATTTTTACCTTAAAATACATTATGAACAATGGTATTTGAGCCCTGTTATTGATTT
>NW_022317145.1:0-2016 GCF_002776525.5 Piliocolobus tephrosceles
TACCTCTGTTAGGCAATGATAGTATCTTGACTATAGAAAATACCTGGTGCCAAGCGTAGTGGCTCATGATTTTAATCTTAGTAATTTTGGAAGCTGAGGTAGGATGACTTGAGCCTAGGAATTCAAGACCAGCCTGGGCAACATAGTGAGGCCCACTCTCTACCAAAAAAGAAATAAGTGTAGCTGGGAGTGTTGGCATGAGTCTGTGGTCCCAGCTACTAATGAGGAGGTAAAAGGATGACTTGAGCCTGTGTAGTCAAGGCTGCGATGAGCTGTGATTGTGCCACTGTGCTCCAGCCTGGGCAATGGTTTGAGACACTATCTTAGATAAAAAAAAAAAAAAAAAGGCTGGGCATTGTGGCTCATGCCTGTAATCCCAGCACTTTGAGAGGCCGAGGTGGGTGGATCACTTGAGGCCAGGAGTTGGAGACCAGCCTCAGCAACATGACGAAACCTTGTCTCTACCAAAAATACAAAACTTAGCTGGGTGTAGTGGCATGCACCTGTGGTCCCAGCTACCCAAGAGGCTGAGCACTTGAACCCAGGAGGTAGAAGTTGCAGTGAGCTGAGATTGCACCACTGCCAAGGAACACACACACACACACACAGTATTAGGGCTAATAAATTTGTTTACCAATATAGAAGAATTAATGATTGTAAAAAAATTGTATTTATGTATGTATGCAATTATTCCAAAATCAAAGTTAAGAAAATCCATTTATAATAGTATCAATAAAAATATATAGGAATGAGGCTCTGCACAGTGAATCACTCCTGTAATCCCTGCTCCCAACACTTTAGGAGGCCAGTGTGGGCAGATCACCTGAGGTCAGGAGTTCGATACCACCCTGGCCAACATGATGAAACCTGGTCTCTACTAAAAATTCAAAAATTGGGCTGGATGTGGTGGTGCATGCCTGTGGTCTCAGCTACTCAGGAGGATGAGGCTGGAGAATTGCTTGAATCCAGGAGTCAGAGGTTGCAGTGAGCCAAGATTGCACCACTGCACTCCAGCCTGCATGACAGTGAGACTCCATCTCAAAAATATATATATATATATACACACATATATATATGCTCACACACGTATATATATCAATGAATTTAACAAAAGTGTAACATTTGTACAGAGAAAACTGGAAAATATCATGAATGAAATTATATTTCATTTAAATAAATTGAAAGACATCCCAGATTTATGGATCAGAACACTTAATATCATCAAGGTAGTCCTATCTTTGGAATTGATGTAGAGTCATTGTGACCCTATCAGTTTCAGCTGGCTTTATGGCAGAAATTGACATGTGGATCCTAAAATATATACAGATATGCGATGGAGTCAGAATTGCCAAAATAAGTAAACAAAAAAGAAAAAAAATTAGAAAGTTTGCTGGCTAATATCTCCCAGTTTTCCTAGACAGAGTTATTAGTCACGGGGTATAAAGTTTTTATTATACAAGATGATAAACTCCTAGAGATCTACTGTACAACAGAGTACCTATTGTTGTAATACCATAATTAAAAGTTTCATAAGAGGGTGGAACTTATGTGCTGTCAAAATACACATACACAAAGATAGCAGGAGGAAGCTTTTGCAGGTGATACATTTGTTCATTGCCTGGACTGTGTTGATAGTTTTAGGGGTGCATCCAAAGTCATCATGTTGTATACATCCAATATATATGGGTTTTTGTATGTCAGTCATAGTACAATAAAGTGGTTTAAAAAAAAAACCCCTAGAAAATAGGATGGTTCATGTTTTCCAAAATCAAAACTTGCTAGAAAGCTGCAGTTATCAAGATTGTGATACTGACATAAGGATGGACCCACACTTATTCATGAAGTAGAATCAAGAGTAACTTTTTGGACACAACTTTTTGGACACAAGTTCTTTTTTTGGACACAAGGGAGCCAAGTCAGGTCAATGGAGGAAAGAATAGTCATTTCAAAAAAATGATCATGGAAGAAAAGGATATCTCCATGCAAAAGAATGAAGTTAGTCTTTTTCCTTACACC
>NW_022317146.1:0-2021 GCF_002776525.5 Piliocolobus tephrosceles
GGTGTAAGGAAAAAGACTAACTTCATTCTTTTGCATGGAGATATCCTTTTCTTCCATGATCATTTTTTTGAAATGACTATTCTTTCCTCCATTGACCTGACTTGGCTCCCTTGTGTCCAAAAAAAGAACTTGTGTCCAAAAAGTTGTGTCCAAAAAGTTACTCTTGATTCTACTTCATGAATAAGTGTGGGTCCATCCTTATGTCAGTATCACAATCTTGATAACTGCAGCTTTCTAGCAAGTTTTGATTTTGGAAAACATGAACCATCCTATTTTCTAGGGGTTTTTTTTTTAAACCACTTTATTGTACTATGACTGACATACAAAAACCCATATATATTGGATGTATACAACATGATGACTTTGGATGCACCCCTAAAACTATCAACACAGTCCAGGCAATGAACAAATGTATCACCTGCAAAAGCTTCCTCCTGCTATCTTTGTGTATGTGTATTTTGACAGCACATAAGTTCCACCCTCTTATGAAACTTTTAATTATGGTATTACAACAATAGGTACTCTGTTGTACAGTAGATCTCTAGGAGTTTATCATCTTGTATAATAAAAACTTTATACCCCGTGACTAATAACTCTGTCTAGGAAAACTGGGAGATATTAGCCAGCAAACTTTCTAATTTTTTTTCTTTTTTGTTTACTTATTTTGGCAATTCTGACTCCATCGCATATCTGTATATATTTTAGGATCCACATGTCAATTTCTGCCATAAAGCCAGCTGAAACTGATAGGGTCACAATGACTCTACATCAATTCCAAAGATAGGACTACCTTGATGATATTAAGTGTTCTGATCCATAAATCTGGGATGTCTTTCAATTTATTTAAATGAAATATAATTTCATTCATGATATTTTCCAGTTTTCTCTGTACAAATGTTACACTTTTGTTAAATTCATTGATATATATACGTGTGTGAGCATATATATATATGTGTGTATATATATATATATATATTTTTGAGATGGAGTCTCACTGTCATGCAGGCTGGAGTGCAGTGGTGCAATCTTGGCTCACTGCAACCTCTGACTCCTGGATTCAAGCAATTCTCCAGCCTCATCCTCCTGAGTAGCTGAGACCACAGGCATGCACCACCACATCCAGCCCAATTTTTGAATTTTTAGTAGAGACCAGGTTTCATCATGTTGGCCAGGGTGGTATCGAACTCCTGACCTCAGGTGATCTGCCCACACTGGCCTCCTAAAGTGTTGGGAGCAGGGATTACAGGAGTGATTCACTGTGCAGAGCCTCATTCCTATATATTTTTATTGATACTATTATAAATGGATTTTCTTAACTTTGATTTTGGAATAATTGCATACATACATAAATACAATTTTTTTTACAATCATTAATTCTTCTATATTGGTAAACAAATTTATTAGCCCTAATACTGTGTGTGTGTGTGTGTGTTCCTTGGCAGTGGTGCAATCTCAGCTCACTGCAACTTCTACCTCCTGGGTTCAAGTGCTCAGCCTCTTGGGTAGCTGGGACCACAGGTGCATGCCACTACACCCAGCTAAGTTTTGTATTTTTGGTAGAGACAAGGTTTCGTCATGTTGCTGAGGCTGGTCTCCAACTCCTGGCCTCAAGTGATCCACCCACCTCGGCCTCTCAAAGTGCTGGGATTACAGGCATGAGCCACAATGCCCAGCCTTTTTTTTTTTTTTTTTATCTAAGATAGTGTCTCAAACCATTGCCCAGGCTGGAGCACAGTGGCACAATCACAGCTCATCGCAGCCTTGACTACACAGGCTCAAGTCATCCTTTTACCTCCTCATTAGTAGCTGGGACCACAGACTCATGCCAACACTCCCAGCTACACTTATTTCTTTTTTGGTAGAGAGTGGGCCTCACTATGTTGCCCAGGCTGGTCTTGAATTCCTAGGCTCAAGTCATCCTACCTCAGCTTCCAAAATTACTAAGATTAAAATCATGAGCCACTACGCTTGGCACCAGGTATTTTCTATAGTCAAGATACTATCATTGCCTAACAGAGGTA
>NW_022317147.1:0-2113 GCF_002776525.5 Piliocolobus tephrosceles
AAACAAGATGTCTACTCTTTACATCTCTATTTAGCTTTGTAGTGGAGGTTGTTCCTGGGCAATTAAGCAAGAAAATGAAATAAAAGGCAGGAAGATTGGAAAGGAAGAACAAACAGTACCTCTGTTAGGCAATGATAGGATCTTGACTATAGAAAATACCTGGGGCCAAGCATAGTGGCTCATGCTTTTAATCTTAGTAATTTGGGAAGCTGAGGTAGGATGACTTGAGCCTAGGAATTCAAGACCAGCCTGGGCAACATAGTGAGGCCCACTCTCTATCAAAAAAAGAAAAAAAAGTAGCTGGGAGTGTTGTCATGAGTCTGTGGTCCCAGCTATTAATGAGGAGGTGAGAGGATGACTTGAGCCTGTGTAGTCAGGGCTGCAGTGAGCTGTGATTGCGCCACTATGCTCCAGCCTGGGCAATGGCTTGAGACAGTATCTTAGAAAAAAAAAAAGGCTGGGCATTGTGGCTCATGCCTATAATCCCAGCACTTTGAGAGGCTGAGGTGGGTGGATCACTTGCAGCCAGGAGTTGGAGACTAGCCTGAGCAACAGGGCGAAACCTTGTCTCTACCAAAAATACAAAACTTAGCTGGGTGTAGTGGTATGCACCTGTGGTCCCAGCTACCCAAGAGGCTGAGCACTTGAACCCAGGAGGTGGAAGTTGCAGTGAGCTGTGATTGCACCACTGCCAAGGAACACACACACACACACACAGTATTAAGGCTAATAAATTTGTTTACCAATGTAGAAGAATTAATGATTGTAAAAAAATTGTATGTATGTATGTAGGCAATTATTCCAAAATCAAAGTTAAGAAAATCCGTTTATAATAGTATCAATAAAAATATATAGGAATGGGGCTGGGCACAGTGGATCGCTCCTGTAATTCCTGCTCCCAGCACTTTAAGAGGCCTTTGTGGGCAGATCACCTGAAGTCAGGAGTCCGATACCACCCTGGCCAACATGGTGAAACCTGGTCTCTACTAAAAATTCAAAAATTGGGCTGGATGTGGTGGTGCATGCCTGTGGTCTCAGCTACTCGGGAGGATGAGGCTGGAGAATTGCTTGAACCCAGGTGTCAGAGGTTGCAGTGAGCCAAGATTGCACCACTGCACTCCAGCCTGCATGACACAGTGAGATTCCATCTCAAAAAAAATATACGTATACACACACACATATATATATGCACACACACGTATATATGTGAATGAATTTAACAAAAGTGTAACATTTGTACAGAGAAAACTGGAAAATATCATGAATGAAATTATATTTCATTTAAATAAATTGAAAGACATCCCAGATTTATGGATCAGAACATTTAAAATTGTCAAGGTAGTCGTATCTTTGGAATTGGTGTAGAGTCATTGTGACCCTATCAGTTTCAGCTGGCTTTATGGCAGAAATTGATGTGTGGATCCTAAAATATATACAGATATGCAATGGAGTCAGAATTGCCAAAATAAGTAAACAAAAAAAGAAAAAAAATTAGAAAGTTTGCTGGCTAATATCTCCCAGTTTTCCTAGACAGAGTTATTAGTCATGGGGTATAAAGTTTTGGATATACAAGATGATAAACTCTAGAGATCTACTGTACAACAGAGTACCTATTGTTGTAACACCATAGTTAAAAGTTTCATAAGAGGGTGGAATTTATGTGCTGTCAAAATACACATACACAAAGATAGCAGGAGGAAGTTTTGCATATGCAGGTGATACATATGTTCATTGCCTGGACTGTGTTGATAGTTTTAGGGGTGTATTCAAAGTCATCAAGTTGTGTACATCCTATATATATGGGTTTTTGTATGTCAGTCATAGTACAATAAAGTGGTTTAAAAAAAAAACCCTAAAAAGTAGGATGGTTCATGTTTTCCAATTTCAAAACTTGCTAGGAAGCTGCGGTTAGCAAGATTGTGATACTGACATAAGGATGGACCCACACTTATTCATGAAGTAGAATCAAGAGTCCAACATGTATGGTTTATTGTTTATTGACAAGGGAGCCAAGTCAGGTCAATGGAGGAAAGAATAGTCATTTCAAAAGATGATTCTGGAAGAAGAGGATATCTCCATGCAAAAGAATGAAGTTAGTCTTTTTCCTTACACC
>NW_022317148.1:0-2113 GCF_002776525.5 Piliocolobus tephrosceles
GGTGTAAGGAAAAAGACTAACTTCATTCTTTTGCATGGAGATATCCTCTTCTTCCAGAATCATCTTTTGAAATGACTATTCTTTCCTCCATTGACCTGACTTGGCTCCCTTGTCAATAAACAATAAACCATACATGTTGGACTCTTGATTCTACTTCATGAATAAGTGTGGGTCCATCCTTATGTCAGTATCACAATCTTGCTAACCGCAGCTTCCTAGCAAGTTTTGAAATTGGAAAACATGAACCATCCTACTTTTTAGGGTTTTTTTTTTAAACCACTTTATTGTACTATGACTGACATACAAAAACCCATATATATAGGATGTACACAACTTGATGACTTTGAATACACCCCTAAAACTATCAACACAGTCCAGGCAATGAACATATGTATCACCTGCATATGCAAAACTTCCTCCTGCTATCTTTGTGTATGTGTATTTTGACAGCACATAAATTCCACCCTCTTATGAAACTTTTAACTATGGTGTTACAACAATAGGTACTCTGTTGTACAGTAGATCTCTAGAGTTTATCATCTTGTATATCCAAAACTTTATACCCCATGACTAATAACTCTGTCTAGGAAAACTGGGAGATATTAGCCAGCAAACTTTCTAATTTTTTTTCTTTTTTTGTTTACTTATTTTGGCAATTCTGACTCCATTGCATATCTGTATATATTTTAGGATCCACACATCAATTTCTGCCATAAAGCCAGCTGAAACTGATAGGGTCACAATGACTCTACACCAATTCCAAAGATACGACTACCTTGACAATTTTAAATGTTCTGATCCATAAATCTGGGATGTCTTTCAATTTATTTAAATGAAATATAATTTCATTCATGATATTTTCCAGTTTTCTCTGTACAAATGTTACACTTTTGTTAAATTCATTCACATATATACGTGTGTGTGCATATATATATGTGTGTGTGTATACGTATATTTTTTTTGAGATGGAATCTCACTGTGTCATGCAGGCTGGAGTGCAGTGGTGCAATCTTGGCTCACTGCAACCTCTGACACCTGGGTTCAAGCAATTCTCCAGCCTCATCCTCCCGAGTAGCTGAGACCACAGGCATGCACCACCACATCCAGCCCAATTTTTGAATTTTTAGTAGAGACCAGGTTTCACCATGTTGGCCAGGGTGGTATCGGACTCCTGACTTCAGGTGATCTGCCCACAAAGGCCTCTTAAAGTGCTGGGAGCAGGAATTACAGGAGCGATCCACTGTGCCCAGCCCCATTCCTATATATTTTTATTGATACTATTATAAACGGATTTTCTTAACTTTGATTTTGGAATAATTGCCTACATACATACATACAATTTTTTTACAATCATTAATTCTTCTACATTGGTAAACAAATTTATTAGCCTTAATACTGTGTGTGTGTGTGTGTGTTCCTTGGCAGTGGTGCAATCACAGCTCACTGCAACTTCCACCTCCTGGGTTCAAGTGCTCAGCCTCTTGGGTAGCTGGGACCACAGGTGCATACCACTACACCCAGCTAAGTTTTGTATTTTTGGTAGAGACAAGGTTTCGCCCTGTTGCTCAGGCTAGTCTCCAACTCCTGGCTGCAAGTGATCCACCCACCTCAGCCTCTCAAAGTGCTGGGATTATAGGCATGAGCCACAATGCCCAGCCTTTTTTTTTTTCTAAGATACTGTCTCAAGCCATTGCCCAGGCTGGAGCATAGTGGCGCAATCACAGCTCACTGCAGCCCTGACTACACAGGCTCAAGTCATCCTCTCACCTCCTCATTAATAGCTGGGACCACAGACTCATGACAACACTCCCAGCTACTTTTTTTTCTTTTTTTGATAGAGAGTGGGCCTCACTATGTTGCCCAGGCTGGTCTTGAATTCCTAGGCTCAAGTCATCCTACCTCAGCTTCCCAAATTACTAAGATTAAAAGCATGAGCCACTATGCTTGGCCCCAGGTATTTTCTATAGTCAAGATCCTATCATTGCCTAACAGAGGTACTGTTTGTTCTTCCTTTCCAATCTTCCTGCCTTTTATTTCATTTTCTTGCTTAATTGCCCAGGAACAACCTCCACTACAAAGCTAAATAGAGATGTAAAGAGTAGACATCTTGTTT
>NW_022317149.1:0-3334 GCF_002776525.5 Piliocolobus tephrosceles
GCATGAACTCTTGATGCAAATACTCATATGGATGGATTTTAAAATTACGTTGATGCATGAAAGAAGGCAGACACAAAAGAACACAGGTATAATTTCATTTCTAGAAAATGGTTAAAAAGGAAATGGGTGCCGGGCGCGGTGGCTCAAGCCTGTAATCCCAGCACTTTGGGAGACCGAGACGGGCGGATCACGAGGTCAGGAGATCAAGACCATCCTGGCTAACACTGTGAAACCCCATCTCTACTAAAAATACAAAAAACTAGCCGGGCGAGGTGGCGGGCGCCTGTAGTCCCAACTACTCTGGAGGCTGAGGCAGGAGAATGGCGTAAACCCGGGAGGCGGAGCTTGCAGTGAGCTGAGATCTGGCCACTGCACTCCAGCCCGGGCGACTGAGCCAGACTCCGTCTCAAAAAAAAAAAAAAAAAGGAAATGGACCTGAATTGGCAGCGACTTCTTGGGGCCGAGGGTTGAAAGACTGATGAACTGCAAAGGGGTACAAGAAACCTTGGGTTGCAGGGAAATTGCTCTATCTTGGTTGTGGCAGTAGTTCCATTAGTGTATGCATTTGTAAACATGCATTGAATTACACATTTTAAAGTGATGCAATCTGTTGTACCTAAATTATAACTTAATAACATTGATTTCATCATCTTAATTTCTCCATACTAGCAATTAGCAGCTAGAAAATGAAATGCAATAAAACGTAATAAAGATTAATAGCCGGAATCATTACATGCTTAAGAATATATACAGTGAAGGAGGTACAAGGCCCCTAAAAGCAATTGGTGAGAAAAATGAAAGAAGGCTAAATAGAGAAATATATGTCATTTTCATTGATTGGAAGATTCCATGTTGTTAGCATATTACATCAACACAATTCTGATTAATATTTCTAATAGGAGATTTTAGAGAAATTTAAAAGCTAATTTCAAAATGTATTTGAAAATCAAAGAACCTAGAATAGGCAAGTTGGTCTTGAAGAAGCAATAAGTTAGAGGACTTACTCTGCTAGACTTCACACCTGATATTAAAGCTACAGTAATTTAAAAACGGTAGTACTCGTGTAAGTATTCATAAATATATCAAAGTAAAAGAATACAGATTCAAACAATATGCCCACATATGAACAGTTATTTAATTAGTAGAATCTTTTTTATTCATAAAAACATCCCTCAAAGCAAAAAAGTTTTCCAACCACACACAGGAGGGGTATGAGTAGGGGAAGGTGTCTGTCCATCTATCCCTGGCCCCCAGCCCATGTGGTTTTGGCAGCAATGAGGGGTGTGGCGTAATGGCCCCTGAAATTAAAATAGTATGTGTGTGTATGAGAAGGAAAGGGGGGCAAACTGTGGGGAGCGGTTGAGGGGAAGGAACAAAGGAGGTCAGTACTGGGAACGCTGAAGGAGGGAGGCCATTTCAGAACATTTATTGTTGGTGAAACTGCCCTGGACACCTTCTTTGCCCATGAGCGGGCCTAGCGTCTTGGCAGTCATGGTGCCAGTGACATTGAAGGTGGGAGCTCCACCGATGCTCTTCGTTTGAAGATCCACGGTCAATTCCCCATCCTGCAGCAGTGAGTCCGGGACCACAGTACATTTCTAGCCCCCAGTGTCAGCCCATTCACAAAAAAGGCTTGACCGGTCTTTGCCAACCAGGACACCAAGCTCAGCTGACGTGATGTTCATGAAGGTTTTCCCTGGGATGGTGGCCCAGATGGAGGGCGAGTCCTTGTCACCCACGATGGCCGCGTCCTAACAGGTCCGGTCCGCCACGAGGCTGTGGATAGAGGCATCCGCCTGGCCTTGTGCTGCTGCGGGGGCTCCTCTGGTGGCTGCTGCTGGGGCCGCCTGGGCTGGCGGGCAGGTGAGGCGGAGAGCTCGGGGCAGGCGCTGCCCTCCTCACCATGGCTCTGCTAGCTGTGCAGCGGCCCTCGCACCGTCGTATATTTCTAATATATATATAATACATACTATACTTTAAGTTCTAGGGTACATGTGCACAATGTGCAGGTTTGTTACATAGGTATACATGTGCCGTGTTGGTTTGCTGCACCCATTAACTCGTCATTTACATTAGGTATTTCTCCTAATGCTATCCCGCCCCCAGGACCCCCCTCCCAGGACAGGCCCTGGTGTGTGATGTTCCCCGCGCTGTGTCCAAGTGTTCTCATTGTTCAGTTCCCACCCGTGAGTGAGAATGTGCTCGCACCGCCACTTCTAAATGTTTTAAAAACAAAGGCGCCAATGCCCTTCATTGGGGAAATGAAAGACTTTTAAGTAAAACGATTTTGAGTGAAATAATATTTGTTGTTTTAAAAAGTTAATATTAACAACCACTCTCCATCATACTTTGAAATTAACTTAACATGTGAAAGTTCAAATTAGAAACCTTGTAAAGGAAAATGGGAAATAGTTTCATGAACTTGGCATAGGAAAATATTTCTTAGACTAGATACCGTAGCACTCACCACAATAAGAAATCAAGTGAATTGCACTTCATTTTTAAAAACCTTCTGCTTATTATGTTGTTATTTAACAACTTAAAAGCTATCTGTAGACCAGAAATAGCAAATAATTATTTGCTATGTAATATAGCAAAAAGTATGTATATTTGAATGGATGCATTCAAAATATATAAAGAACTCCTATAGATTACAAAGAAAATCACAAACACCCCAGTATATCAATGAACATAAAAATCTGAGAAGATATTTCCCACAAGAAGATGTCTAACTGAACATCAGGCGTGAGGAAACCGAAATAGGATAGCACTACGCACCTGGTAGAATGGCTATAATTTAAAAGACCGAAAATATTAAGTGTGTGGGAATGTAGAGCAACTGGAAACGGCCTACATCTTTCATAACAATGTAAAGTAATACAATTACTTTGCAATACTCTGGGTCCCTTTTCTTCCAATTCACCAAGCAACTCCATCCCCAGCTATAGATACCCAGGAAAATAAGTATGTATCTTTACAGAAATAATTGTATGCGAATATTCATAGTTACTTATACACAGTAGCCAACAACTAAACCTGTCTCCCATCAGAAAAATGGACATCAAATTGTGTGATAATCATGCAATCAATAGGATATAACTTGGCCAAAACAAAATGAAACAAGGGAAAAACACAAAGAAATTAGTGTCATATATAACCACCTGAGTAGGAGAAGTGAAAACAAGAGAACATACTAAATGATTCCATTTGTTTATTTTTTTGCGATGGAGTCTCACTCTGTCGCCCAGGCTGGAGTGCAGTGGCACGATCTCGGCCTCTGACTCCCGGGTTCAAGAAATGTTCCCTGCCTCAGCCTCCCAAGTAGCTGTGATTA
>NW_022317150.1:0-3334 GCF_002776525.5 Piliocolobus tephrosceles
TAATCACAGCTACTTGGGAGGCTGAGGCAGGGAACATTTCTTGAACCCGGGAGTCAGAGGCCGAGATCGTGCCACTGCACTCCAGCCTGGGCGACAGAGTGAGACTCCATCGCAAAAAAATAAACAAATGGAATCATTTAGTATGTTCTCTTGTTTTCACTTCTCCTACTCAGGTGGTTATATATGACACTAATTTCTTTGTGTTTTTCCCTTGTTTCATTTTGTTTTGGCCAAGTTATATCCTATTGATTGCATGATTATCACACAATTTGATGTCCATTTTTCTGATGGGAGACAGGTTTAGTTGTTGGCTACTGTGTATAAGTAACTATGAATATTCGCATACAATTATTTCTGTAAAGATACATACTTATTTTCCTGGGTATCTATAGCTGGGGATGGAGTTGCTTGGTGAATTGGAAGAAAAGGGACCCAGAGTATTGCAAAGTAATTGTATTACTTTACATTGTTATGAAAGATGTAGGCCGTTTCCAGTTGCTCTACATTCCCACACACTTAATATTTTCGGTCTTTTAAATTATAGCCATTCTACCAGGTGCGTAGTGCTATCCTATTTCGGTTTCCTCACGCCTGATGTTCAGTTAGACATCTTCTTGTGGGAAATATCTTCTCAGATTTTTATGTTCATTGATATACTGGGGTGTTTGTGATTTTCTTTGTAATCTATAGGAGTTCTTTATATATTTTGAATGCATCCATTCAAATATACATACTTTTTGCTATATTACATAGCAAATAATTATTTGCTATTTCTGGTCTACAGATAGCTTTTAAGTTGTTAAATAACAACATAATAAGCAGAAGGTTTTTAAAAATGAAGTGCAATTCACTTGATTTCTTATTGTGGTGAGTGCTACGGTATCTAGTCTAAGAAATATTTTCCTATGCCAAGTTCATGAAACTATTTCCCATTTTCCTTTACAAGGTTTCTAATTTGAACTTTCACATGTTAAGTTAATTTCAAAGTATGATGGAGAGTGGTTGTTAATATTAACTTTTTAAAACAACAAATATTATTTCACTCAAAATCGTTTTACTTAAAAGTCTTTCATTTCCCCAATGAAGGGCATTGGCGCCTTTGTTTTTAAAACATTTAGAAGTGGCGGTGCGAGCACATTCTCACTCACGGGTGGGAACTGAACAATGAGAACACTTGGACACAGCGCGGGGAACATCACACACCAGGGCCTGTCCTGGGAGGGGGGTCCTGGGGGCGGGATAGCATTAGGAGAAATACCTAATGTAAATGACGAGTTAATGGGTGCAGCAAACCAACACGGCACATGTATACCTATGTAACAAACCTGCACATTGTGCACATGTACCCTAGAACTTAAAGTATAGTATGTATTATATATATATTAGAAATATACGACGGTGCGAGGGCCGCTGCACAGCTAGCAGAGCCATGGTGAGGAGGGCAGTGCCTGCCCCGAGCTCTCCGCCTCCCCTGCCCGCCAGCCCAGGCGGCCCCAGCAGCAGCCACCAGAGGAGCCCCCGCAGCAGCACAAGGCCAGGCGGATGCCTCTATCCACAGCCTCGTGGCGGACCGGACCTGTTAGGACGCGGCCATCGTGGGTGACAAGGACTCGCCCTCCATCTGGGCCACCATCCCAGGGAAAACCTTCATGAACATCACGTCAGCTGAGCTTGGTGTCCTGGTTGGCAAAGACCGGTCAAGCCTTTTTTGTGAATGGGCTGACACTGGGGGCTAGAAATGTACTGTGGTCCCGGACTCACTGCTGCAGGATGGGGAATTGACCGTGGATCTTCAAACGAAGAGCATCGGTGGAGCTCCCACCTTCAATGTCACTGGCACCATGACTGCCAAGACGCTAGGCCCGCTCATGGGCAAAGAAGGTGTCCAGGGCAGTTTCACCAACAATAAATGTTCTGAAATGGCCTCCCTCCTTCAGCGTTCCCAGTACTGACCTCCTTTGTTCCTTCCCCTCAACCGCTCCCCACAGTTTGCCCCCCTTTCCTTCTCATACACACACATACTATTTTAATTTCAGGGGCCATTACGCCACACCCCTCATTGCTGCCAAAACCACATGGGCTGGGGGCCAGGGATAGATGGACAGACACCTTCCCCTACTCATACCCCTCCTGTGTGTGGTTGGAAAACTTTTTTGCTTTGAGGGATGTTTTTATGAATAAAAAAGATTCTACTAATTAAATAACTGTTCATATGTGGGCATATTGTTTGAATCTGTATTCTTTTACTTTGATATATTTATGAATACTTACACGAGTACTACCGTTTTTAAATTACTGTAGCTTTAATATCAGGTGTGAAGTCTAGCAGAGTAAGTCCTCTAACTTATTGCTTCTTCAAGACCAACTTGCCTATTCTAGGTTCTTTGATTTTCAAATACATTTTGAAATTAGCTTTTAAATTTCTCTAAAATCTCCTATTAGAAATATTAATCAGAATTGTGTTGATGTAATATGCTAACAACATGGAATCTTCCAATCAATGAAAATGACATATATTTCTCTATTTAGCCTTCTTTCATTTTTCTCACCAATTGCTTTTAGGGGCCTTGTACCTCCTTCACTGTATATATTCTTAAGCATGTAATGATTCCGGCTATTAATCTTTATTACGTTTTATTGCATTTCATTTTCTAGCTGCTAATTGCTAGTATGGAGAAATTAAGATGATGAAATCAATGTTATTAAGTTATAATTTAGGTACAACAGATTGCATCACTTTAAAATGTGTAATTCAATGCATGTTTACAAATGCATACACTAATGGAACTACTGCCACAACCAAGATAGAGCAATTTCCCTGCAACCCAAGGTTTCTTGTACCCCTTTGCAGTTCATCAGTCTTTCAACCCTCGGCCCCAAGAAGTCGCTGCCAATTCAGGTCCATTTCCTTTTTTTTTTTTTTTTTGAGACGGAGTCTGGCTCAGTCGCCCGGGCTGGAGTGCAGTGGCCAGATCTCAGCTCACTGCAAGCTCCGCCTCCCGGGTTTACGCCATTCTCCTGCCTCAGCCTCCAGAGTAGTTGGGACTACAGGCGCCCGCCACCTCGCCCGGCTAGTTTTTTGTATTTTTAGTAGAGATGGGGTTTCACAGTGTTAGCCAGGATGGTCTTGATCTCCTGACCTCGTGATCCGCCCGTCTCGGTCTCCCAAAGTGCTGGGATTACAGGCTTGAGCCACCGCGCCCGGCACCCATTTCCTTTTTAACCATTTTCTAGAAATGAAATTATACCTGTGTTCTTTTGTGTCTGCCTTCTTTCATGCATCAACGTAATTTTAAAATCCATCCATATGAGTATTTGCATCAAGAGTTCATGC
>NW_022317151.1:0-1137 GCF_002776525.5 Piliocolobus tephrosceles
GGGAGGCTGAGACAGGAGGATCACTTGAACCTGGGAGGCAGAGGTTGCAGCGAGCTGAGATCGCATCACTGCACTCCAGCCTGGGTAACAGAGTGAGATTCTGTCTCAAAAAAAAGAAAAAGGAAAGAAAGAGGGAGGGAGGTAAGGAGGGAGGGAGAGAAGAAAGAAAGAAAGAAAATCAACAAAATTTATGTATGGACAGTACACCAAAAACTACAAAAAATTGCTTTAAGAAATTATGAAAGAATTAAATTAGTGGGGAGATAAACCTTGTCATGGATCAGAAGAGTTATGTTTAAAAAGTCAGCTTTTCATCAATTGATTTCCAGATCCAATGCAATTCTAACAAAAATTCCAAGCAGCATTGTGGTAGAAAATTACAAGTTGATTCTACTATTTATGTGGTAATGTCAATGATCAAGAATAATAAAGGAGCAATATTATAAGAGAATAATGGTGAATGAATTCACTACCTATTTCCAGAATTACTCTGCAGCTATGAAAATCATGTGTTTTGTTGAAAAAAAAATAGAATATATATCAGTGGAAGGGAAGAGCGAATCCAGAAATAGATACTCAAATATATGTCTAATTAATGATTCTTAGGACATATGTATGTATACAACCCATATATACATATATATATATACACACACACACACACACACACATACACACACACTCACCTTTTTGAAGATTATCTATCATTATCTCCAAATAGGGAACATTAAGAGAACATAAAAGGAAACTACAATATAGGAAATATCATATTTATTTCCAAGAAATGGTTTTTTTAGAGTGTGTGTGTGTGTGTGTGTGTGTGTGTGTGTGTGTGTATATTACAGTCTGATTAAAGCACAATGAAACAGTTTCTCTAAAGACTTGAATAGATACTTCAGAAAAGAAGATACATGAATGGTCAATTAGCATAGGAAAAGATGCTCTACTGTTTAGTCATCAGGGAGATCAATCAATACAACAATGAGATACCAGTACATATCCATGAGAATGGCTAAAATTAAGGCTGAAAGTAGCACATGTTGGTGAGGATATAAAGCACTTGGAAGTGTTATACTTGTAGGAATGAAAAATGGTATGACTCCTTTGAAAGTCTAACAGTTTCTTAAAGGTTAAACA
>NW_022317152.1:0-1137 GCF_002776525.5 Piliocolobus tephrosceles
TGTTTAACCTTTAAGAAACTGTTAGACTTTCAAAGGAGTCATACCATTTTTCATTCCTACAAGTATAACACTTCCAAGTGCTTTATATCCTCACCAACATGTGCTACTTTCAGCCTTAATTTTAGCCATTCTCATGGATATGTACTGGTATCTCATTGTTGTATTGATTGATCTCCCTGATGACTAAACAGTAGAGCATCTTTTCCTATGCTAATTGACCATTCATGTATCTTCTTTTCTGAAGTATCTATTCAAGTCTTTAGAGAAACTGTTTCATTGTGCTTTAATCAGACTGTAATATACACACACACACACACACACACACACACACACACACACTCTAAAAAAACCATTTCTTGGAAATAAATATGATATTTCCTATATTGTAGTTTCCTTTTATGTTCTCTTAATGTTCCCTATTTGGAGATAATGATAGATAATCTTCAAAAAGGTGAGTGTGTGTGTATGTGTGTGTGTGTGTGTGTGTGTATATATATATATGTATATATGGGTTGTATACATACATATGTCCTAAGAATCATTAATTAGACATATATTTGAGTATCTATTTCTGGATTCGCTCTTCCCTTCCACTGATATATATTCTATTTTTTTTTCAACAAAACACATGATTTTCATAGCTGCAGAGTAATTCTGGAAATAGGTAGTGAATTCATTCACCATTATTCTCTTATAATATTGCTCCTTTATTATTCTTGATCATTGACATTACCACATAAATAGTAGAATCAACTTGTAATTTTCTACCACAATGCTGCTTGGAATTTTTGTTAGAATTGCATTGGATCTGGAAATCAATTGATGAAAAGCTGACTTTTTAAACATAACTCTTCTGATCCATGACAAGGTTTATCTCCCCACTAATTTAATTCTTTCATAATTTCTTAAAGCAATTTTTTGTAGTTTTTGGTGTACTGTCCATACATAAATTTTGTTGATTTTCTTTCTTTCTTTCTTCTCTCCCTCCCTCCTTACCTCCCTCCCTCTTTCTTTCCTTTTTCTTTTTTTTGAGACAGAATCTCACTCTGTTACCCAGGCTGGAGTGCAGTGATGCGATCTCAGCTCGCTGCAACCTCTGCCTCCCAGGTTCAAGTGATCCTCCTGTCTCAGCCTCCC
>NW_022317153.1:0-1173 GCF_002776525.5 Piliocolobus tephrosceles
TAATGTTACAGAATATAAGCTCAGTGTAAGTAGTCTTGTGTATTTCTATATATTAGCAATGAATATTTGGAAAATGAAATAAAAATACAATTTCATTTAAAGTAACATCTAAATACATGTCATGCTTATAAATATATTCAACAGGCTGGGCGCAGTGGCTCACACCTGTAATCTTAGCACTTTGGGAGGCTGAGGTGGGCAGATCATGAGGTCAAGAGATTGAGACCATCATGGGTAACATGGTGAAACCCAGTCTCTACTAAAACTACAAAAAATTAGCTGGGTGTGGTGGCATGTACCTGTAGCCCCAGCTACTGGGGAGGCAGAGGCAGGAGGATCACTTGAACCTGGGAGGCAGAGATTGCAGTGAGACGAGGTCACATCCCTGCACTCCAACCTGGGTAACAGAGCAAGACTGTGTCTCTAAAAAAAAAAAAAAAAAAAAAGAGAGAGAGAGGGAGGGAGGGAGACACAGAAGAAAGAAAGAAAGTCAACAAAATTTATCTAAGACCAGTACACCAAAAACTACAAAAAAATTGCTTTAAGAAATTATGAAAGAACAAAATTAGTGGGGAGATAAACCTTGTCATGGATCTGAAGAGTTATGTTTAAAAAGTCAGTTTTTCATCAATTGATTTCCAGATCCAATGCAATTCTAATAAAAATTCCAAGCAACATTGTGGTAGAAAATTATAAGTTGATTCTGCTATTGATATGGTAATGTCAATGATCAAGAATAATAAAGGAGCAATATTATAAGAGAATAATGGTGAACGAATTCACTACCTATTTCCAGAATTACTCTGCAGCTATGAAAATCATGTGTTTTGTTGAAAAAAATAGAATATATATCAGTGGAAGGGAAGAGAGAATCCAGAAATAGATACATATATGTCTAATTAATGATTCTTAGGATCTATGTATGTATACACCCCCCCACATGCATATATCTTTTTGAAGATTATCTATCATCATCTCCAAATAGGGAACATTAAGAGAAATAAAAGGAAACCACAATATTTATCTCCAACAAAGGGCTTTTTTAGAGTATGTATGTATGTATGTATATGTATATAGCAGTCTGATAAACAGCACAATGAAACAGTTTCTCTAAAGACTTGAATAGATACTTCAGAAAAGAAGATGCATGAATGATCAATTAGCATAGGAAAA
>NW_022317154.1:0-2748 GCF_002776525.5 Piliocolobus tephrosceles
ATGTTGCAGCATGCTTTCAGTATTTTTGTGGTAGAAATATGCATTCTTCATTATTTATTTATTTATTTATTTTTTGAGATGGAGTCTCACTTTGTTGCCCAGGCTGGAGTGCAGTGGTGCGATCTTGGCTCACTGTAGCCTCTGCCTCTTGGCTTCAAGCTATTCTCCTGCCTCAGCCTCCTGAGTAGCTGGGATTACAGGCGTGCACCACCACGCCCAGCTAATTTTTGTATTTTTAGTAGAGACAGAGTTTCACCATCTTGGCCAGGCTGGTCTCAAACTCCTGACCTCAAGTGATCTGCCCGCCTTGGCCTCCCAAAGTGCTAGGATTATAGGTGTGAGCCACCGCACCCAGCCAGAAATATGCATTCTTTAAAAGCCACAGTGGGCTTCCCAGGTGTCTGTTGAGATCTGTCAGGTTCCAGGCATGCAAAGACTGCTCAACTTATAACCTTCTAGGCATATATTAACTGTGTACAGCAAAAAACCTTACTGGTTTAAAAGGTGTGGTACCTTTTTGAAAGAAAATCATCAGGTATCGCATGTTGTCTCATTTACTCCTATTGAAATCCATTATCTTCTTGCCTGGGAGCAGGGTAGCAGCAGAGAGCTGCTTGAGTTCTTACCTCACTATCTTTATGCCAGACTGGCCCTCCTCATAGAAGTGGTACTTGTTTTCCATTGCTAAGACTTTTATTTTTTCTTTTGACAGCAGCCAAAGCAACTAGTTTAAAAGAAAACACATCCATTATTCTTACTCTTCCATTTTATAAAGGAATGTTTATTTCAGTGGGATGTTTCTGTGGAGATCTCTTTAGCTGTGGGAGCAATTTGACTTTGGTACTGGGAGAACAAATAACAAGTTACAGAAACAGTAATTAAACAGGCAATAGTTCTCCAAATAATACTGATTTAATTATGTGCATAAGGTTGATCGGGGTGTGAGAATTAAAGCTAGCTTTATTCAAGACCAGTATAATTCTTGTGACTCCCTTGCCTATAATAACTTTTAGTCCCAATTAAGTGATTTATTCCTTATTGATTGTGAAATATTCCCAGGTAACACAATTCAGATCCGTATTGTGTTCAGATTGTCGCATTATGTTTTAAAGTTTTCCTTGGGATAACTGTGGTGCATTTCCCAGAGCCTGTGAACTAAAATTTAGAAACTGAGAGGTTCCAGTCCAAGGTTGATGGAACCTGAGAATTGTAGGGACCTTGGAGATTACCAAATCCAAATTCCTTCCCAGTGCAGGAATCCTTGCCACAGTATCTGTCAGACAGGTGGTTGTCTGACTCTTGACCACATTTTTTCTTTTTACCCCAAAGAATACATATTTTTCCTCTATAGAGTTTTGAGGCTACTAAAAAAAATGAGACCAAAAACCTTAATAGATTGGTGGTTCTTTATTCCCAAGCCAATATCTGCCTTTCAGGAACTCTCACCATCATTCCTGGCTCTCCTCTCCATAGTCACACAGAGCAAATCTCCTTTGTCCAAAATATTTAAAGCTATCTATTTTTTTATTTCCTATTCCCCTTTCTCCCACCCATGGCCTTTTTTTGTGTGTTTTGTTTTGTTTTGTTTTGTTTGAGACAGAGTCTTGCTCTGTTGCCCAGGCTGGAGTGTAGTGGTGCAATCTCAGCTCACTGAAACCTCCATCTCCCGGATTCAAGCGATTCTCCTGCCTCGGCCTCCCGAGTAGCTGGGATTAGAGGCACACACCACCACACCTGGCTAATTTTTGTATTTTTAGTAGAGAAGGGGTTTCACCATGTTGGCCAGGCTGGCCTTGAACTCCTGACCTCAAGTGATCCACCTGCCTCGGCCTCCCAAAGTGCTGGGATTATAGGCTGAGCCACCACGCTTGGCCCCCATGGCCTTTTAAGCTAAAACATTTCTGATTCATGTAACAACTTATTTCAAGGATTTTAATATAATGGAAAAATTCAAAGAATAATATAATAAATACTGATATTCTCCACCAGCCAGAATTATCAACAATTAAGATTTTGTAATATCGTTTTTTCTTGTTTGTTTATTTTAGAGACAGAGTTTCACTCTGTCACCCAGGCTGGAATGCAGTGGGTGACACAATCATGGCTCAGTGCAGCCTCGAACTCCTGGGCTCAAGCGATCCTCCCACCTCACACTCCCAAGTAGCTGGTACTGCAGGTGTGCATCACTATGCCCAGCTACTTTCTTGCTTGCTTGCTTTCCTTTCCTTTCTTTTCTTTCCTCCTCTTCTCTCCTTCCTTCCTTCCTTTTTTCTTTCTTTTCTTTCCTTTCCTTTTCCTTTTCCCCTTTTCTCCCCTTCCCCTTCCCCCCCCCTTCCCCTCCCCTCCCCTTTTCTTTTCTCTTTTCTTTCCCAGGGTCTCTGTTGCCCAGGCTGGAGTGCAGTGGCATGATCTCGTCTCACTGAAACCTCCTCCTCCCAGCTCCAGTGAGCCTCCCACCTCAGCCTCCTGAGTAGCTGAGACCACAGGTGTGCACCACCATGTCCAGCTAATTTTTTAAAAAATTTTGGTAGAAATGAGGTTCCTCCATGTTACCAAGGCTGATCTCAAACTCCTGAGCTCAAGTAAAACATCTGCCTCAGCCTCTCAAAGTGCTGGGATTATAGGCATGAGCCACCATGACCAGCCTTAATTTCTTTTTTTGTAGAGACAGGGTGTTTTTTTTTTTTTTTTTTTTTTTTTTAATCATTTCATTTCTGTATTTTTAAAAATGTTTCACTTACCATTTCC
>NW_022317155.1:0-1173 GCF_002776525.5 Piliocolobus tephrosceles
TTTTCCTATGCTAATTGATCATTCATGCATCTTCTTTTCTGAAGTATCTATTCAAGTCTTTAGAGAAACTGTTTCATTGTGCTGTTTATCAGACTGCTATATACATATACATACATACATACATACTCTAAAAAAGCCCTTTGTTGGAGATAAATATTGTGGTTTCCTTTTATTTCTCTTAATGTTCCCTATTTGGAGATGATGATAGATAATCTTCAAAAAGATATATGCATGTGGGGGGGTGTATACATACATAGATCCTAAGAATCATTAATTAGACATATATGTATCTATTTCTGGATTCTCTCTTCCCTTCCACTGATATATATTCTATTTTTTTCAACAAAACACATGATTTTCATAGCTGCAGAGTAATTCTGGAAATAGGTAGTGAATTCGTTCACCATTATTCTCTTATAATATTGCTCCTTTATTATTCTTGATCATTGACATTACCATATCAATAGCAGAATCAACTTATAATTTTCTACCACAATGTTGCTTGGAATTTTTATTAGAATTGCATTGGATCTGGAAATCAATTGATGAAAAACTGACTTTTTAAACATAACTCTTCAGATCCATGACAAGGTTTATCTCCCCACTAATTTTGTTCTTTCATAATTTCTTAAAGCAATTTTTTTGTAGTTTTTGGTGTACTGGTCTTAGATAAATTTTGTTGACTTTCTTTCTTTCTTCTGTGTCTCCCTCCCTCCCTCTCTCTCTCTTTTTTTTTTTTTTTTTTTTTAGAGACACAGTCTTGCTCTGTTACCCAGGTTGGAGTGCAGGGATGTGACCTCGTCTCACTGCAATCTCTGCCTCCCAGGTTCAAGTGATCCTCCTGCCTCTGCCTCCCCAGTAGCTGGGGCTACAGGTACATGCCACCACACCCAGCTAATTTTTTGTAGTTTTAGTAGAGACTGGGTTTCACCATGTTACCCATGATGGTCTCAATCTCTTGACCTCATGATCTGCCCACCTCAGCCTCCCAAAGTGCTAAGATTACAGGTGTGAGCCACTGCGCCCAGCCTGTTGAATATATTTATAAGCATGACATGTATTTAGATGTTACTTTAAATGAAATTGTATTTTTATTTCATTTTCCAAATATTCATTGCTAATATATAGAAATACACAAGACTACTTACACTGAGCTTATATTCTGTAACATTA
>NW_022317156.1:0-2601 GCF_002776525.5 Piliocolobus tephrosceles
AAAAGAAAATGAAATGCGATAAAACATAATAGAGATTAATAGCTGTAATCATTACATGCTTAAGAATACATGCAATGAAGCAGGTACAAGGCCCCTAAAAGCAATTGGTGAGAAAAATGAAAGAAGACTAAATAGAGAAATATATATCATATTCATTGACTGGAAGATTCCATGTTGTTAGCATATTACATCAACACAATTCTGATTAATATTTCTGGTAGGAGATTTTAGAGAAATTTAAAAGCTAATTTCAAAATGTATTTGAAAATCAAAGAACCTAGAATAGGCAAGTCGGTCTTGAAGAAGCAATAAGTTGGAGGACTTACTCTGCTAGACTTCAAACCTGATTTTAAAGCTACAGTAATTTAAAACCAGTAGTACTCGTGTAAGTATTCATAAATATATCAAAGTAAAAGAATACAGATTCAAACAGTACGCCCACATATGAGCAGTTATTATTAGTAGTAGAATCTTTCTTATTCATAAAAAACTCTCAAAACAAAAAAGTTTTCCAAACACACACAGGAGGGGTATGAGTAGGGGAAGGTGTCTGTCCATCTATCCCTGGCCCCCAGCCCATGTGGTTTTGGCAGCAATAAGGGGTGTGGGGTAATGGCCCCCCAAATTAAAATGGTGCATGTGTGTATGAGAAGGAAAGGGGGGCAAACTATGGGGAGCGGTTGAGGGGAAGGAACAAAGGAGGTCAGTACTGGGAACGCTGAAGGAGGGAGGCCATTTCATAAGATTTATTGGTGAAACTACCGTGGACACCTACTTTGCCCATGAGCAGGCCTAGCGTCTTGGCAGTCATGGTGCCAGTGACATTGAAGGTGGGGGCTCCACTGATGCTTTTCGTTTGAAGATCCACGGTCAATTCCCCATCCTGCAGCAGTGAGTCCGGGACCACAGTACATTTCTAGCCCCCAGTGTCAGCCCATTCACAAAAAAGCTTGACCGGTCTTTGCCAACCAGGACACCAAGCTCAGCTGGCGTGAGAAGGTTTTCCCTGGGATGGTGGCCCAGATGGAAGGCGAGTCCTTGTTGCCCACGATGGCCGCGTCCTAACAGGTCCGGTCCACCACCAGGCTGTGGATAGAGGCATCCGCCTGGCCATTGTGCTGCTGCTGGGTCTCCTCTGGTCGCTGCTGCTGGGGCCGCCTCCGCTGGCGGGCAGGTGAGGCGGAGAGCTCGGGGCAGGCGCTGCCCTCCTCACCATGGCTCTGCTAGCTGTGCAGCGGCCCTCGCACCGTCGTATAGATATATAATATATAAAAACATACTATACTTTAAGTTCTAGGGTACATGTGTTGTACGTTGTCGTGCAGGTTTGTTACATCGGTGTATATGTGTCATGTAGGTTTTCTGCACCCATTAACTCATCATTTACATTAGGTATTTCTCCTAATGCTATCCCTTCCCCAGCCCCCCACCCCATGACAGGCCCTGGTGTGTGATGTTCCCCGCGCTGTGTCCAAGTGTTCTCATTGTTCAGTTCCCACCCGTGAGTGAGAACATGCTCGCACCGCCACTTCTAAATGTTTTAAAAACAAAGGCACCAATGCCCTTCACTGGGGAAATGAAAGACTTTTAAGTAAAATGATTTTCATTGAAATAATATTTGTTGTTTGAAAAATTTAATATTAACGACGACTCTATCATACTTTGAAATTAACATGTGAAAGTTAAAATTAGAAACCTTGTAAAGGAAAATGGGAAAATATTTCTTAGACTAGATACTGTAACACTCATCACAATAAGAAATCCATCGAATTGCACTTCATTTTTAAAAACCTTCTGCTTATTATGTTGTTGTTTAACAACTTAAAAGCTATCTGTAGACCAGGAATAGCAAATAATTATTTGCTATATAATATAGCAAAAAATATGTATGTATGATTGGACGCATTCAAAATATATAAAGAACTCCTTTAGATTACAAAGAAAATGACAAACACCCCAGTATATCAATGAATATAAAAATCTGAGAAGATATTTCCCACAAGAAGATGTCTACCTGAACATTAGGCATGAGAAAACCGAAATAGGATAGCACTATGCACCTGGTAGAATGGCTATAATTTAAAAGACCGAAAATATTAAGAATGTAGAGCAACTGGAAATGGCCTACATCTTTCATAGAAATGTGAAGTAATACAGTTTACTTTGCAAAACTCTGGGTCCATTTTCCTCCCATTCACCAAGCAACTCCATCTCCAGCTATAGGATCCCAGGAAAATAAGTATGTATCTTCACAGAAATAATTGTATGTGAATATTCATAGTTACTTATACACAGTAGCCAACAACTAAACCTGTCTCCCATCAGAAAAATGGATATCAAATTGTGTGATAATCATGCAATCAATAGGATATTACTTGGCCAAAACAAAATGACACAAGGGAAAAACACAAAGAAATTAGTGTCATATATAACCACCTGAGTAGGAGAAGTGAAAACATACTAAAAGATTCCATTTGTTTATTTTTTTTGAGATAGAGTCTCACTCTCTCCCCCAGACTGCAGTGCAGTGGCATGATCTCGACTCTGCCTCCCAGGTTCAAGAAATGTTCCCTGCCTCAGCCTCCCAAGTAGCTGTGATTA
>NW_022317157.1:0-2601 GCF_002776525.5 Piliocolobus tephrosceles
TAATCACAGCTACTTGGGAGGCTGAGGCAGGGAACATTTCTTGAACCTGGGAGGCAGAGTCGAGATCATGCCACTGCACTGCAGTCTGGGGGAGAGAGTGAGACTCTATCTCAAAAAAAATAAACAAATGGAATCTTTTAGTATGTTTTCACTTCTCCTACTCAGGTGGTTATATATGACACTAATTTCTTTGTGTTTTTCCCTTGTGTCATTTTGTTTTGGCCAAGTAATATCCTATTGATTGCATGATTATCACACAATTTGATATCCATTTTTCTGATGGGAGACAGGTTTAGTTGTTGGCTACTGTGTATAAGTAACTATGAATATTCACATACAATTATTTCTGTGAAGATACATACTTATTTTCCTGGGATCCTATAGCTGGAGATGGAGTTGCTTGGTGAATGGGAGGAAAATGGACCCAGAGTTTTGCAAAGTAAACTGTATTACTTCACATTTCTATGAAAGATGTAGGCCATTTCCAGTTGCTCTACATTCTTAATATTTTCGGTCTTTTAAATTATAGCCATTCTACCAGGTGCATAGTGCTATCCTATTTCGGTTTTCTCATGCCTAATGTTCAGGTAGACATCTTCTTGTGGGAAATATCTTCTCAGATTTTTATATTCATTGATATACTGGGGTGTTTGTCATTTTCTTTGTAATCTAAAGGAGTTCTTTATATATTTTGAATGCGTCCAATCATACATACATATTTTTTGCTATATTATATAGCAAATAATTATTTGCTATTCCTGGTCTACAGATAGCTTTTAAGTTGTTAAACAACAACATAATAAGCAGAAGGTTTTTAAAAATGAAGTGCAATTCGATGGATTTCTTATTGTGATGAGTGTTACAGTATCTAGTCTAAGAAATATTTTCCCATTTTCCTTTACAAGGTTTCTAATTTTAACTTTCACATGTTAATTTCAAAGTATGATAGAGTCGTCGTTAATATTAAATTTTTCAAACAACAAATATTATTTCAATGAAAATCATTTTACTTAAAAGTCTTTCATTTCCCCAGTGAAGGGCATTGGTGCCTTTGTTTTTAAAACATTTAGAAGTGGCGGTGCGAGCATGTTCTCACTCACGGGTGGGAACTGAACAATGAGAACACTTGGACACAGCGCGGGGAACATCACACACCAGGGCCTGTCATGGGGTGGGGGGCTGGGGAAGGGATAGCATTAGGAGAAATACCTAATGTAAATGATGAGTTAATGGGTGCAGAAAACCTACATGACACATATACACCGATGTAACAAACCTGCACGACAACGTACAACACATGTACCCTAGAACTTAAAGTATAGTATGTTTTTATATATTATATATCTATACGACGGTGCGAGGGCCGCTGCACAGCTAGCAGAGCCATGGTGAGGAGGGCAGCGCCTGCCCCGAGCTCTCCGCCTCACCTGCCCGCCAGCGGAGGCGGCCCCAGCAGCAGCGACCAGAGGAGACCCAGCAGCAGCACAATGGCCAGGCGGATGCCTCTATCCACAGCCTGGTGGTGGACCGGACCTGTTAGGACGCGGCCATCGTGGGCAACAAGGACTCGCCTTCCATCTGGGCCACCATCCCAGGGAAAACCTTCTCACGCCAGCTGAGCTTGGTGTCCTGGTTGGCAAAGACCGGTCAAGCTTTTTTGTGAATGGGCTGACACTGGGGGCTAGAAATGTACTGTGGTCCCGGACTCACTGCTGCAGGATGGGGAATTGACCGTGGATCTTCAAACGAAAAGCATCAGTGGAGCCCCCACCTTCAATGTCACTGGCACCATGACTGCCAAGACGCTAGGCCTGCTCATGGGCAAAGTAGGTGTCCACGGTAGTTTCACCAATAAATCTTATGAAATGGCCTCCCTCCTTCAGCGTTCCCAGTACTGACCTCCTTTGTTCCTTCCCCTCAACCGCTCCCCATAGTTTGCCCCCCTTTCCTTCTCATACACACATGCACCATTTTAATTTGGGGGGCCATTACCCCACACCCCTTATTGCTGCCAAAACCACATGGGCTGGGGGCCAGGGATAGATGGACAGACACCTTCCCCTACTCATACCCCTCCTGTGTGTGTTTGGAAAACTTTTTTGTTTTGAGAGTTTTTTATGAATAAGAAAGATTCTACTACTAATAATAACTGCTCATATGTGGGCGTACTGTTTGAATCTGTATTCTTTTACTTTGATATATTTATGAATACTTACACGAGTACTACTGGTTTTAAATTACTGTAGCTTTAAAATCAGGTTTGAAGTCTAGCAGAGTAAGTCCTCCAACTTATTGCTTCTTCAAGACCGACTTGCCTATTCTAGGTTCTTTGATTTTCAAATACATTTTGAAATTAGCTTTTAAATTTCTCTAAAATCTCCTACCAGAAATATTAATCAGAATTGTGTTGATGTAATATGCTAACAACATGGAATCTTCCAGTCAATGAATATGATATATATTTCTCTATTTAGTCTTCTTTCATTTTTCTCACCAATTGCTTTTAGGGGCCTTGTACCTGCTTCATTGCATGTATTCTTAAGCATGTAATGATTACAGCTATTAATCTCTATTATGTTTTATCGCATTTCATTTTCTTTT
>NW_022317158.1:0-1373 GCF_002776525.5 Piliocolobus tephrosceles
CCTGGAAATTATCACCAGATCAACTTAAAATTACAAAGTTTTCCTGAACTTATGTATCTTCTAAGCTATATGTGTATATGGACGTGTGCATTCATCTAAATACATACGTGATTAACTTCTTTTAATCTAGAACTAAGGTCTGATCCTGAAGACCTTCCTCTGGAGCCTCAGTAAATTCACTTAATCTAAATGGGTGTAGGTGTTGGGGACCCTTATCTTGTCTTTTGCTAAATCACAGAGGTTTGGGGAGTTCGTTCAGACCTCCAATACACTTATTTGTGGAGGCCTGGGGAGTTTCTTCAGACCCCCAATAAAACTTGTTTAATACTAAATGACTCCTGTTAAGAATGCCTTTGTTATTTTGTCATGCTTTAAGGCCCAGGAAAATCCTAGGCAAAACTCTTGGTGGGCTTTTTTTTTTTCCCCTTTTAATATTTGACTGAACCACTCAGTCGGTGCTGAAACAGTTGTTAGGAGTCCTGTGGTAGTGAAACCTGGCCTGCCATGTGTGGATGCTCATGGTAGTTTCTTCATACTAGCCCAAACGTGGAACGATAGAAATGTCCAATAACAGGTGAAAGTATACACAAACATGGTATAGCCACACAAAGGAATACTACTCAGCAATTACAAGGCATTAACTGTTGATGCAAATACTCATATGGATGGATTTTAAAATTTTGTTGGTGCATGAAAGAAGGCAGACACAAAAGAACACAGGTATAATTTAATTTATAGAAAATGGTTAAAAAGAAAATGGATCTGAAGTGGCAGTGGCTCCTTAGGGCTGAGGGTAGAAAGACCAATGAGCTGCATGGGGTACAAGAAATTTTGGGGCATAGGGAAATTCCTTTATTTTGGTTGTGGCAGTAGTTCCATTAGTGTATACATTTGTAAACATGCATTGAATTACACATTACACATTTTAAAGTGGTGCAATCTGTTGTACCTAAATTATAACTTCATAACGTTGATTTCATCATCTTAATTTCTCCATACTAGCAATTAGCAGCTAGAAAATGAAATGCGCCGGGCGCAGTGGCTCAAGCCTGTAATCCCAGCACTTTGGGAGACTGAGACGGGCGGATCACGAGGTCAGGAGATTGAGACTATCCTGGCTAACACGGTGAAACCCTGTCTCTACTAAAAAATACAAAAAACTAGCTGGGCGAGGTAGCAGGTGCCTGTAGTCCCAGCAACTTGGGAGGCTGAGGCAGGAGAATGGCGTAAACCTGGGAGGCGGAGCTTGCAGTGAGCTGAGATCCGGCCACTGCACTCCAGCCTGGGCAACACAGCAAGACTCCGTCTCAAAAAAAAAAAAAAAAGAAAAGAAAATGAAATGCGATAAAACATAATAGAGATTAATAGCTGTA
>NW_022317159.1:0-1373 GCF_002776525.5 Piliocolobus tephrosceles
TACAGCTATTAATCTCTATTATGTTTTATCGCATTTCATTTTCTTTTCTTTTTTTTTTTTTTTTGAGACGGAGTCTTGCTGTGTTGCCCAGGCTGGAGTGCAGTGGCCGGATCTCAGCTCACTGCAAGCTCCGCCTCCCAGGTTTACGCCATTCTCCTGCCTCAGCCTCCCAAGTTGCTGGGACTACAGGCACCTGCTACCTCGCCCAGCTAGTTTTTTGTATTTTTTAGTAGAGACAGGGTTTCACCGTGTTAGCCAGGATAGTCTCAATCTCCTGACCTCGTGATCCGCCCGTCTCAGTCTCCCAAAGTGCTGGGATTACAGGCTTGAGCCACTGCGCCCGGCGCATTTCATTTTCTAGCTGCTAATTGCTAGTATGGAGAAATTAAGATGATGAAATCAACGTTATGAAGTTATAATTTAGGTACAACAGATTGCACCACTTTAAAATGTGTAATGTGTAATTCAATGCATGTTTACAAATGTATACACTAATGGAACTACTGCCACAACCAAAATAAAGGAATTTCCCTATGCCCCAAAATTTCTTGTACCCCATGCAGCTCATTGGTCTTTCTACCCTCAGCCCTAAGGAGCCACTGCCACTTCAGATCCATTTTCTTTTTAACCATTTTCTATAAATTAAATTATACCTGTGTTCTTTTGTGTCTGCCTTCTTTCATGCACCAACAAAATTTTAAAATCCATCCATATGAGTATTTGCATCAACAGTTAATGCCTTGTAATTGCTGAGTAGTATTCCTTTGTGTGGCTATACCATGTTTGTGTATACTTTCACCTGTTATTGGACATTTCTATCGTTCCACGTTTGGGCTAGTATGAAGAAACTACCATGAGCATCCACACATGGCAGGCCAGGTTTCACTACCACAGGACTCCTAACAACTGTTTCAGCACCGACTGAGTGGTTCAGTCAAATATTAAAAGGGGAAAAAAAAAAAGCCCACCAAGAGTTTTGCCTAGGATTTTCCTGGGCCTTAAAGCATGACAAAATAACAAAGGCATTCTTAACAGGAGTCATTTAGTATTAAACAAGTTTTATTGGGGGTCTGAAGAAACTCCCCAGGCCTCCACAAATAAGTGTATTGGAGGTCTGAACGAACTCCCCAAACCTCTGTGATTTAGCAAAAGACAAGATAAGGGTCCCCAACACCTACACCCATTTAGATTAAGTGAATTTACTGAGGCTCCAGAGGAAGGTCTTCAGGATCAGACCTTAGTTCTAGATTAAAAGAAGTTAATCACGTATGTATTTAGATGAATGCACACGTCCATATACACATATAGCTTAGAAGATACATAAGTTCAGGAAAACTTTGTAATTTTAAGTTGATCTGGTGATAATTTCCAGG
>NW_022317160.1:0-1456 GCF_002776525.5 Piliocolobus tephrosceles
CAATCAATGACACAAGTTAGTCAAGTCGACATTTAAGCAAAATACATTTAAGAACAGCTAACAAATAACTCTTCTCAGACTCACATAGAACATTCACCAAGATAAATCACATATGCTGAGGAATCCTTAGTATTTTCTGTCATTTCTCTTTGACTTGTGTATACTGTGCTCAAGCTTTTAAAATTATACACTTTAATTATACACTTTAATATACTTTATGATACTTTAATCTCAATTGCATGTAATTTATATTTCAATATATTTGTTAAATTTTATAATTAAAAAAACTGTCCTGGCTTGATTCAGGAAATCTTTTTTGTATTTAAAAAATATAATTTTATATATTATCAGGGCAAAAGAGAAAAACCGTAGGATAACCTTATCATACACAGTAAAAGCATTTGGCAAAATTGAAAACTTTTTTCTCTCTTTTTTTGAGACGGAGTCTCGCTCTGTCGCCCAGGCTGGAGTGCAGTGGCCGGATCTCAGCTCACTGCAAGCTCCGCCTCCCCGGTTTACACCATTCTCCTGCCTCAGCCTCCCGAGTAGCTGGGACTACAGGCGCCCGCCACCTCGCCCGACTAGTTTATTGTATTTTTTAGTAGAGACGGGGTTTCACTGTGTTAGCCAGGATGGTCTCGATCTCCTGACCTCGTGATCCGCCCGTCTCGGCCTCCCACAGTGCTGGGATTACAGGCTTGAGCCACCGTGCCCGGCCGAAAACTTTTTTCATGATTTTTATAAAAACAAACCCCAGAAAACTCTCCGCATGATAAGAACAGAAGGCAACACTTCCAACCCCATTAAGGATAGATTTGAAAAAAACTCACAGGTAACATTATATTAAATGGCATAAAATTGAATGCTTTTCTTTTAAATCAGAGAAAAAAGTAGAATATCTGTTGGTACACTTTCAATTCAGCATTATACTAGAGATCTAAATCAATGCAATAAGGTAAGAAAAATAAAAGTATTGAAAAGATTGAAAAGAAAGAATTGAAGTTGTCTTTATTGACAAATAATGGCTGTGTATGTTAATAATCCTAGAAATCTACAAAAATCTACCAAAAGTAATTAGTGAGTTTGATAGTGTTACAGAATATAAGCTCAATATAAGCAGTCTTGTGTATTCCTGTATATTAGCAATGAGCATTTGGAAAATGAAGTAAAAAACAGTGTCATGGCCGGGCGTGATGGCTCAAGCCTGTAATCCCAGCACTTTGGGAGGCCGAGACGGGTGAATCACAAGGTCAGGAGATTGAGACCATCCTGGCTAACATGGTGAAACCCCATCTCTACTAAAAATACAAAAAACTAGCCGGGCGTGGTGGCAGGCGCCTATAGTCCCAGCTACTCGGGAAGGCTGAGGCAGGAGAATGGCGTAAACCCGGGAGGCGGAGCTTGCAGTGAGCCGAGATCCGGCCACTGCACTCCAGCCTGGGTGACAGAGCGAGAC
>NW_022317160.1:1556-1734 GCF_002776525.5 Piliocolobus tephrosceles
ACCTGTAACCTTAGCACTTTGGGAGGCTGAGGTGGGCAGATCATGAGGTCCAGAGATTGAGACCATCATGCGTAACATGGTGAAACCCAGTCTCTACTAAAAATGCAAAAAATTAGCTGGGTGTGGTGTCATGTACCTGTAGTCCCAGCTACTCGGGAGGCTGAGACAGGAGGATCAC
>NW_022317161.1:0-178 GCF_002776525.5 Piliocolobus tephrosceles
GTGATCCTCCTGTCTCAGCCTCCCGAGTAGCTGGGACTACAGGTACATGACACCACACCCAGCTAATTTTTTGCATTTTTAGTAGAGACTGGGTTTCACCATGTTACGCATGATGGTCTCAATCTCTGGACCTCATGATCTGCCCACCTCAGCCTCCCAAAGTGCTAAGGTTACAGGT
>NW_022317161.1:278-1734 GCF_002776525.5 Piliocolobus tephrosceles
GTCTCGCTCTGTCACCCAGGCTGGAGTGCAGTGGCCGGATCTCGGCTCACTGCAAGCTCCGCCTCCCGGGTTTACGCCATTCTCCTGCCTCAGCCTTCCCGAGTAGCTGGGACTATAGGCGCCTGCCACCACGCCCGGCTAGTTTTTTGTATTTTTAGTAGAGATGGGGTTTCACCATGTTAGCCAGGATGGTCTCAATCTCCTGACCTTGTGATTCACCCGTCTCGGCCTCCCAAAGTGCTGGGATTACAGGCTTGAGCCATCACGCCCGGCCATGACACTGTTTTTTACTTCATTTTCCAAATGCTCATTGCTAATATACAGGAATACACAAGACTGCTTATATTGAGCTTATATTCTGTAACACTATCAAACTCACTAATTACTTTTGGTAGATTTTTGTAGATTTCTAGGATTATTAACATACACAGCCATTATTTGTCAATAAAGACAACTTCAATTCTTTCTTTTCAATCTTTTCAATACTTTTATTTTTCTTACCTTATTGCATTGATTTAGATCTCTAGTATAATGCTGAATTGAAAGTGTACCAACAGATATTCTACTTTTTTCTCTGATTTAAAAGAAAAGCATTCAATTTTATGCCATTTAATATAATGTTACCTGTGAGTTTTTTTCAAATCTATCCTTAATGGGGTTGGAAGTGTTGCCTTCTGTTCTTATCATGCGGAGAGTTTTCTGGGGTTTGTTTTTATAAAAATCATGAAAAAAGTTTTCGGCCGGGCACGGTGGCTCAAGCCTGTAATCCCAGCACTGTGGGAGGCCGAGACGGGCGGATCACGAGGTCAGGAGATCGAGACCATCCTGGCTAACACAGTGAAACCCCGTCTCTACTAAAAAATACAATAAACTAGTCGGGCGAGGTGGCGGGCGCCTGTAGTCCCAGCTACTCGGGAGGCTGAGGCAGGAGAATGGTGTAAACCGGGGAGGCGGAGCTTGCAGTGAGCTGAGATCCGGCCACTGCACTCCAGCCTGGGCGACAGAGCGAGACTCCGTCTCAAAAAAAGAGAGAAAAAAGTTTTCAATTTTGCCAAATGCTTTTACTGTGTATGATAAGGTTATCCTACGGTTTTTCTCTTTTGCCCTGATAATATATAAAATTATATTTTTTAAATACAAAAAAGATTTCCTGAATCAAGCCAGGACAGTTTTTTTAATTATAAAATTTAACAAATATATTGAAATATAAATTACATGCAATTGAGATTAAAGTATCATAAAGTATATTAAAGTGTATAATTAAAGTGTATAATTTTAAAAGCTTGAGCACAGTATACACAAGTCAAAGAGAAATGACAGAAAATACTAAGGATTCCTCAGCATATGTGATTTATCTTGGTGAATGTTCTATGTGAGTCTGAGAAGAGTTATTTGTTAGCTGTTCTTAAATGTATTTTGCTTAAATGTCGACTTGACTAACTTGTGTCATTGATTG
>NW_022317162.1:0-1478 GCF_002776525.5 Piliocolobus tephrosceles
TCCTGCCCACTAGAACAAAATTAATTCACACAATCAATGACACAAGTTAGCCAAGTCGACATTTAAGCAAAATACATCTAAGAACAGCTAACAAATAACTCTTCTCAGACTCACATAGAACAATCACCAAGATAAATCACATATGCTGAGGAATTCTTAGTATTTTCTGTCATTTCTCTTTGACTTGTATATACTGTGCTCAAGCTTTTAAAATTATACACTTTACTTATACACTTTAATATACTTTATTATACTTTAATCTCAATTGCATGTAATTTATATTTCAATATATTTGTTAAATTTTATGATTAAAAAAACTGTCCTGGCTTGATTCAAGAAATCTTTTTTGTATTTAAAAAATATAATTTTATATATTATCAGGGCAAAAGAGAAAAACCGTATGATAACCTTCTCCTACACAGTAAAAGCATTTGGCAAAATTGAAAACTTTTTTCATGATTTTTATAAAAACAAACCCCAGAAAACTCTCAGCATGATAAGTACAGAAGGCAACACTTTCAACCCCATTAAGGATAGATTTGAAAAAAACTCACAGGTAACATTATATTAAATGGCATAAAATTGAGTGCTTTTCTTTTAAATCAGAGAAAAAAGTAGAATATCTGTTGGTACACTTTCAATTCAGCATTATACTAGAGATCTAAATCAATGTAATAAGGTAAGAAAAATAAATAAAAGTATTGAAAAGATTGAAAAGAAAGAATTGAAGTTGTCTTTATTCACAAATAATGGCTGTGTATGTTAATAATCCTAGAAATCTACAAAAATCTACCAAAAGTAATTAGTGAGTTTGATAATGTTACAGAATATAAGCTCAATATAAGTAGTCTTGTGTATTTCTGTATATTAGCAATGAGCATTTGGAAAATGAAGTAAAAAACAGTGTCATGGCCGGGCGCGGTGGCTCAAGCCTGTAATCCCAGCTCTTTGGGAGGCCGAGACGGGTGAATCACAAGGTCAGGAGATTGAGACCATCCTGGCTAACATGGTGAAACCCCATCTCTACTAAAAATACAAAAAACTAGCTGGGCGTGGTGGCAGGCGCCTATAGTCTCAGCTACTCGGGAAGCTGAGGCAGGAGAATGGCATAAACCCGGGAGGCAGAGCTTGCAGTGAGCCAAGATCCGGCCACTGCACTCCAGCCTGGGTGACAGAGCGAGACTCCATCTCAAAAAAAAAAAAAGTGTCATTTAAAGTAACATCTAAATACATGTTTTCTTATAAATAAATTCAACAGGCTGGGCGCAGTGGCTGACACCTGTAACCTTAGCACTTTGGGAGGCTGAGGTGGGCAGATCATGAGGTCCAGAGATTGAGACCATCATGCATAACATGGTGAAACCCAGTCCCTACTAAAAATGCAAAAAATTAGCTGGGTGTGGTGGCGTGTACCTGTAGTCCCAGCTACTTGGGAGGCTGAGACAGGAGGATCACTTGAACCTGGGAGGCAGAGGTTG
>NW_022317163.1:0-1478 GCF_002776525.5 Piliocolobus tephrosceles
CAACCTCTGCCTCCCAGGTTCAAGTGATCCTCCTGTCTCAGCCTCCCAAGTAGCTGGGACTACAGGTACACGCCACCACACCCAGCTAATTTTTTGCATTTTTAGTAGGGACTGGGTTTCACCATGTTATGCATGATGGTCTCAATCTCTGGACCTCATGATCTGCCCACCTCAGCCTCCCAAAGTGCTAAGGTTACAGGTGTCAGCCACTGCGCCCAGCCTGTTGAATTTATTTATAAGAAAACATGTATTTAGATGTTACTTTAAATGACACTTTTTTTTTTTTTGAGATGGAGTCTCGCTCTGTCACCCAGGCTGGAGTGCAGTGGCCGGATCTTGGCTCACTGCAAGCTCTGCCTCCCGGGTTTATGCCATTCTCCTGCCTCAGCTTCCCGAGTAGCTGAGACTATAGGCGCCTGCCACCACGCCCAGCTAGTTTTTTGTATTTTTAGTAGAGATGGGGTTTCACCATGTTAGCCAGGATGGTCTCAATCTCCTGACCTTGTGATTCACCCGTCTCGGCCTCCCAAAGAGCTGGGATTACAGGCTTGAGCCACCGCGCCCGGCCATGACACTGTTTTTTACTTCATTTTCCAAATGCTCATTGCTAATATACAGAAATACACAAGACTACTTATATTGAGCTTATATTCTGTAACATTATCAAACTCACTAATTACTTTTGGTAGATTTTTGTAGATTTCTAGGATTATTAACATACACAGCCATTATTTGTGAATAAAGACAACTTCAATTCTTTCTTTTCAATCTTTTCAATACTTTTATTTATTTTTCTTACCTTATTACATTGATTTAGATCTCTAGTATAATGCTGAATTGAAAGTGTACCAACAGATATTCTACTTTTTTCTCTGATTTAAAAGAAAAGCACTCAATTTTATGCCATTTAATATAATGTTACCTGTGAGTTTTTTTCAAATCTATCCTTAATGGGGTTGAAAGTGTTGCCTTCTGTACTTATCATGCTGAGAGTTTTCTGGGGTTTGTTTTTATAAAAATCATGAAAAAAGTTTTCAATTTTGCCAAATGCTTTTACTGTGTAGGAGAAGGTTATCATACGGTTTTTCTCTTTTGCCCTGATAATATATAAAATTATATTTTTTAAATACAAAAAAGATTTCTTGAATCAAGCCAGGACAGTTTTTTTAATCATAAAATTTAACAAATATATTGAAATATAAATTACATGCAATTGAGATTAAAGTATAATAAAGTATATTAAAGTGTATAAGTAAAGTGTATAATTTTAAAAGCTTGAGCACAGTATATACAAGTCAAAGAGAAATGACAGAAAATACTAAGAATTCCTCAGCATATGTGATTTATCTTGGTGATTGTTCTATGTGAGTCTGAGAAGAGTTATTTGTTAGCTGTTCTTAGATGTATTTTGCTTAAATGTCGACTTGGCTAACTTGTGTCATTGATTGTGTGAATTAATTTTGTTCTAGTGGGCAGGA
>NW_022317164.1:0-906 GCF_002776525.5 Piliocolobus tephrosceles
TCTTGCTACTTAACTCCTTCCACAAGTATAGATTATTGCCACTTTTTTGCGTACAAAAAATAGTACGCACCGAATTATACCTTAATTTTTTTTTTTTTTTTTTTTTTTCAAATTTATCCCCAAAATTTTTTTTATCAATTCCGATCAATTTTTGCATTTTTTTTTTTACTGTCCACACGTAGTGAAAAAAATAAAAAAAAAAAAAAAAAAAAAATTATACCCGTTGTTTATGGGTAAAAAACACATTTTGTTTATAAACAATGCACTTATCTTAATTGTATGGTGTCACAACATATATTGATATATATAAATGGTACACGATATGAGATGTACAAATTATTTTTGAAAAAAATATATAAATTAAAATATTAAAAATAATTATTCATTATCTTTTATTTTTAAATGATAATATTTCTTTTTTTTACTATTTATGTTGTTTTTACTTTTTAAATACACATGTTATTTTTGTATCTGTTATTCTAATGTATATACAGATTAAATATATTTATTCTGTTATACAGTGTTTTTACTGTTTATTTTACGTAAAAATATTGAAATATATATATATATATATATATATATATTAAATTGTTAAAATTTATTTAAAGAATTTTTTTTTTTTTTTCACATCTCAATTATTTTATAGTATTTTTTTGTATATCGGTTAATTGATAAACATATTGTATTTTTAATTTACCATAACATTATTTTCGTCTAATTCTTGTTGTTCTTCAACTTTTACTATTACTTTTGGCTTTTGTTCCGTTTTTGGTTGTTCTTCTGTTTTTGGTTTTTTTTCTGTTTTTGGTTGTTTTTCTGTTTTTGGTTTTTCTTCTATTTTTGGTTGTTCTTCTGTTTTTGGTTGTTCTCCTGTTTTTGGTTTTTCTTCTATTTTTGGTTGTTTTT
>NW_022317164.1:1006-1087 GCF_002776525.5 Piliocolobus tephrosceles
TGTTTTTGGCTTTTCGTCCGTTTTTGGTTTTTCTTCCGTTTTTGGTTTTTCTTCTGTTTTTGGTTGTTTTTCTGTTTTTGG
>NW_022317166.1:0-81 GCF_002776525.5 Piliocolobus tephrosceles
CCAAAAACAGAAAAACAACCAAAAACAGAAGAAAAACCAAAAACGGAAGAAAAACCAAAAACGGACGAAAAGCCAAAAACA
>NW_022317166.1:181-1087 GCF_002776525.5 Piliocolobus tephrosceles
AAAAACAACCAAAAATAGAAGAAAAACCAAAAACAGGAGAACAACCAAAAACAGAAGAACAACCAAAAATAGAAGAAAAACCAAAAACAGAAAAACAACCAAAAACAGAAAAAAAACCAAAAACAGAAGAACAACCAAAAACGGAACAAAAGCCAAAAGTAATAGTAAAAGTTGAAGAACAACAAGAATTAGACGAAAATAATGTTATGGTAAATTAAAAATACAATATGTTTATCAATTAACCGATATACAAAAAAATACTATAAAATAATTGAGATGTGAAAAAAAAAAAAAAATTCTTTAAATAAATTTTAACAATTTAATATATATATATATATATATATATATATTTCAATATTTTTACGTAAAATAAACAGTAAAAACACTGTATAACAGAATAAATATATTTAATCTGTATATACATTAGAATAACAGATACAAAAATAACATGTGTATTTAAAAAGTAAAAACAACATAAATAGTAAAAAAAAGAAATATTATCATTTAAAAATAAAAGATAATGAATAATTATTTTTAATATTTTAATTTATATATTTTTTTCAAAAATAATTTGTACATCTCATATCGTGTACCATTTATATATATCAATATATGTTGTGACACCATACAATTAAGATAAGTGCATTGTTTATAAACAAAATGTGTTTTTTACCCATAAACAACGGGTATAATTTTTTTTTTTTTTTTTTTTTTATTTTTTTCACTACGTGTGGACAGTAAAAAAAAAAATGCAAAAATTGATCGGAATTGATAAAAAAAATTTTGGGGATAAATTTGAAAAAAAAAAAAAAAAAAAAAAATTAAGGTATAATTCGGTGCGTACTATTTTTTGTACGCAAAAAAGTGGCAATAATCTATACTTGTGGAAGGAGTTAAGTAGCAAGA
>NW_022317167.1:0-1037 GCF_002776525.5 Piliocolobus tephrosceles
AAAGAAAGAAAGAAATAGCCTTAAGTCTTCCAATCACAGCCAACTCCCAGCCTCTCCAGCCCACCAAGATTATTCTCAGCTGAGATAACTTTGGAGAACGGTGCTTCCCAGTACTAAGGTAATGCTGTCTTCATTTTTAACAGTGAATGAAGTAAGCTATACAAGCAAGCTGAAGCACTTCAATATCTGCTCACAGCTCCCACCCATTGCAAGAGATATAATTGTCAGTGTATTCTTTTGCTAGGGCTGCAGTAGCAAGTACTTAATATTGAGTGGCTTAAATAAAAGAAATGTCCTGCCTTACAGTTTTAGAGCCTAGAAGTCTAAAGCAGGCCATGCTGCCCCATAAGATGCTAGAGAAGGACCTATTCCAGGTCCTTCTTCTGGGTTCTGGATTCTGGCTCACTGCAAGCTCCTCCTCCCGGGTTCATGCCATTCTCCTGCCTCAGCGCCCTGTGTAGCTGGGACTACAGGCACCCACCACCACACCCAGCTAATTTTTTGTATTTTTAGTAGAGACGGGGTTTCACCGTGTTAGCTAGGATGCTCTCGATCTCCTGACCTTGTGATCTGCCTGCCTCAGCCTCCCAAAGTGCTGGGATTACAGGCATGAGCCACTGCGCCTGACCTAATTTTAATTTTGTATTATTTTGAAGACAAGTTCTTGCTCTGTCACCCAGGCTGGAGTGCAGTGGTGCAAACATGGCTCACTGCAGCCTTAACCTCCCTGGCTCAAGCGATCCTCCCACCTCAGTCTCCCAAGTAGGTGGGACTGTAGGCACATGCCATCATGCCCAGCTAGTTTTTTAAAACAATCTTGTAGAGACAGGGTCTTGTTCTGTTACCTAGGCTGGAGGATAGTGGCATAATCATAGCACACTGTAACCTCGAACTCTTAGGCTCAAATGATCTTCCTGACTCAGCCTCCCAAGTAGTTGGAAATACAGGTGCATGCCACCAGGGTCAGGTAATTTTTTTTTTTTTTTTGTAGAGACAGGGGTCTTGCTATGTTGCCCAGGCTGGTCTCAAACTCCTGG
>NW_022317168.1:0-1037 GCF_002776525.5 Piliocolobus tephrosceles
CCAGGAGTTTGAGACCAGCCTGGGCAACATAGCAAGACCCCTGTCTCTACAAAAAAAAAAAAAAAATTACCTGACCCTGGTGGCATGCACCTGTATTTCCAACTACTTGGGAGGCTGAGTCAGGAAGATCATTTGAGCCTAAGAGTTCGAGGTTACAGTGTGCTATGATTATGCCACTATCCTCCAGCCTAGGTAACAGAACAAGACCCTGTCTCTACAAGATTGTTTTAAAAAACTAGCTGGGCATGATGGCATGTGCCTACAGTCCCACCTACTTGGGAGACTGAGGTGGGAGGATCGCTTGAGCCAGGGAGGTTAAGGCTGCAGTGAGCCATGTTTGCACCACTGCACTCCAGCCTGGGTGACAGAGCAAGAACTTGTCTTCAAAATAATACAAAATTAAAATTAGGTCAGGCGCAGTGGCTCATGCCTGTAATCCCAGCACTTTGGGAGGCTGAGGCAGGCAGATCACAAGGTCAGGAGATCGAGAGCATCCTAGCTAACACGGTGAAACCCCGTCTCTACTAAAAATACAAAAAATTAGCTGGGTGTGGTGGTGGGTGCCTGTAGTCCCAGCTACACAGGGCGCTGAGGCAGGAGAATGGCATGAACCCGGGAGGAGGAGCTTGCAGTGAGCCAGAATCCAGAACCCAGAAGAAGGACCTGGAATAGGTCCTTCTCTAGCATCTTATGGGGCAGCATGGCCTGCTTTAGACTTCTAGGCTCTAAAACTGTAAGGCAGGACATTTCTTTTATTTAAGCCACTCAATATTAAGTACTTGCTACTGCAGCCCTAGCAAAAGAATACACTGACAATTATATCTCTTGCAATGGGTGGGAGCTGTGAGCAGATATTGAAGTGCTTCAGCTTGCTTGTATAGCTTACTTCATTCACTGTTAAAAATGAAGACAGCATTACCTTAGTACTGGGAAGCACCGTTCTCCAAAGTTATCTCAGCTGAGAATAATCTTGGTGGGCTGGAGAGGCTGGGAGTTGGCTGTGATTGGAAGACTTAAGGCTATTTCTTTCTTTCTTT
>NW_022317169.1:0-1149 GCF_002776525.5 Piliocolobus tephrosceles
TGCAAACCTTTAATGTTTAATTAAGAAGTGGAATTAGGAGTTAAGTAGGCTTTGCTTGGGATATTAAAAAAAAAAAAAAAAAAGAAGAAGAAATAGCCTTAAGTCTTCCAGTCACAGCCAACTTCCAGCCTCTCCAGCCTGCCAAGATTATTCTCAGCTGAGATAACTTTGGAGAACGGTGCTTCCCAGTACTAAGGTAATGTTGTCTTTATTTTAACAGTGAATGAAGTAAGCTATACAAGCAAGCTGAAGCATTTCAATACCCGCTCACAGCTCCCATCCATTGCAAGAGATATAATTGTCAGTGTATTCTTTTGCTAGGGCTGCAGTAGCAAGTGCTACATATTGAGTGGCTTAAACAAAAGAAATGTCCTGCCTTACAGTTTTAGAGGCTAGAAGTCTAAAGCAGGCCATGCTGCCCCATAAGGTGCTAGAGAAGGACCTGTTCCAGGTCCTTCTCCTGGGTTCTGGATTCTGGCTCACTGCAAGCTCCTCCTCCCGGGTTCATGTCATTCTCCTGCCTTAGTGCCCTGTGTAGCTGGGACTACAGGCACCCACCACCACGCCCAGCTAATTTTTTGTATTTTTAGTAGAGACGGGGTTTCACCGTGTTAGCTAGGATGGTCTTGATCTCCTGACCTCGTGATCTGCCTGCCTCAGCCTCCCAAAGTGCTGGGATTACAGGCATGAGCCACTGCGCCTGACCTAATTTTAATTTTGTATTATTTTGAAGACAAGTTCTTGCTCTGTCACCCAGGCTGGAGCGCAGTGGTGCAAACATGGCTCACTGCAGCCTTAACCTCCCTGGCTCAAGCGATCCTCCCACCTCAGTCTCCCAAGTAGGTGGGACTGTAGGCACATGCCATCATGCCCAGCTAGTTTTTAAAAAAAATCTTGTAGAGACAGGGTCTTGTTCTGTTGCCTAGGCTGGAGGATAGTGGCATAATCATAGCACACTGTAACCTCGAACTCTTAGGCTCAAATGATCCTCCTGCCTCAGCCTCCCAAGTAGTTGGGAATACAGGTGCATGCCACTAGGGCCAGGTATTTTTGTTTGTTTGCTTTTTATAGAGACAGGGGTCTTGCTATGTTGCCCAGGCTAGTCTCAAACTCCTGGGCTCAAGCAGTCCTCCCACAATGAGATTACCG
>NW_022317170.1:0-1149 GCF_002776525.5 Piliocolobus tephrosceles
CGGTAATCTCATTGTGGGAGGACTGCTTGAGCCCAGGAGTTTGAGACTAGCCTGGGCAACATAGCAAGACCCCTGTCTCTATAAAAAGCAAACAAACAAAAATACCTGGCCCTAGTGGCATGCACCTGTATTCCCAACTACTTGGGAGGCTGAGGCAGGAGGATCATTTGAGCCTAAGAGTTCGAGGTTACAGTGTGCTATGATTATGCCACTATCCTCCAGCCTAGGCAACAGAACAAGACCCTGTCTCTACAAGATTTTTTTTAAAAACTAGCTGGGCATGATGGCATGTGCCTACAGTCCCACCTACTTGGGAGACTGAGGTGGGAGGATCGCTTGAGCCAGGGAGGTTAAGGCTGCAGTGAGCCATGTTTGCACCACTGCGCTCCAGCCTGGGTGACAGAGCAAGAACTTGTCTTCAAAATAATACAAAATTAAAATTAGGTCAGGCGCAGTGGCTCATGCCTGTAATCCCAGCACTTTGGGAGGCTGAGGCAGGCAGATCACGAGGTCAGGAGATCAAGACCATCCTAGCTAACACGGTGAAACCCCGTCTCTACTAAAAATACAAAAAATTAGCTGGGCGTGGTGGTGGGTGCCTGTAGTCCCAGCTACACAGGGCACTAAGGCAGGAGAATGACATGAACCCGGGAGGAGGAGCTTGCAGTGAGCCAGAATCCAGAACCCAGGAGAAGGACCTGGAACAGGTCCTTCTCTAGCACCTTATGGGGCAGCATGGCCTGCTTTAGACTTCTAGCCTCTAAAACTGTAAGGCAGGACATTTCTTTTGTTTAAGCCACTCAATATGTAGCACTTGCTACTGCAGCCCTAGCAAAAGAATACACTGACAATTATATCTCTTGCAATGGATGGGAGCTGTGAGCGGGTATTGAAATGCTTCAGCTTGCTTGTATAGCTTACTTCATTCACTGTTAAAATAAAGACAACATTACCTTAGTACTGGGAAGCACCGTTCTCCAAAGTTATCTCAGCTGAGAATAATCTTGGCAGGCTGGAGAGGCTGGAAGTTGGCTGTGACTGGAAGACTTAAGGCTATTTCTTCTTCTTTTTTTTTTTTTTTTTTAATATCCCAAGCAAAGCCTACTTAACTCCTAATTCCACTTCTTAATTAAACATTAAAGGTTTGCA
>NW_022317171.1:0-6500 GCF_002776525.5 Piliocolobus tephrosceles
GGGAATATGTTGGGAATATACTAGGCTGTTTTAGTCAGGAAACTCATGTTAAACATTTATAGAATTATTTCCTTAATAATTTCCTTTCCTTCATTTTCTCTATGTTCACTTTCTGGAATGCCTACCAGTTGATCATTTGACCTCCTGAATTGAGCTTTCAGATATTTTTTCTCTCTCTGAAATTTTCTTTTTGTCCATTTTTTTCTGAAAGATTTATTTGATTATTTTCAAACTTCATTAATTTTCTTATTTCAGCCAACATTCTTAATTTATTTTTAATTTTAATTTATTTTTAATGCTATTTCAGTAAACATAACCATTTTTTCTGGAAATATTGAAGTTGATTTTGACATTCATATGGGAAAATAAATAAGCAAGAAAAGCCAGAGAAATTCTAAGAGGAAACACATTGAGAGAGGACAAGTCCTATCAGATACTAAAACACACAAAGCATTAATAATAAAAACGGTATGATATTATGCATGAAAGACAGACAGATACATGGAGTAGAATGGAAGGCCCAGAGATAGATTCAACTTTACAGAGAAATTTAATATATGACAAAGGTGTCATCTCCAATCCATGGAATAAAGACCAACTTTTTAGCAAAAGGTATTGGGGTAACTGGTCAGCCATTTGAAATAAGATAGAGCTAGATCCACACTTCACACCATATGGCCAGGTAGACTCAAAATGGATCAAATATTTAAATGTAAATAATTAAACTGCAAAATATATGAATATCTAATAAAAGAGAATAGGGTAAACTCTTTAAGGGACAGAGAAGGCATTTTTAATTATGATTCAGAATTCAGAAGTCATCAGAGAAAAGATTGATAACCACATAAAATAGCAAAGACTTTTACATGACAAAAACATCAAAAGTGCAATCAAAAGACAGAGTAGGAAAACATTTGTAAATTGTATCACAAAGAGCTAATCACCCTTTATAGTGTTCCTAAAAATCGAGACAAAAATAAAAAGCAGAAGCAATGGAGAGTTCATGGAAGAAAGAACTACAAATGACCCTTAAACATATAAAAAATGAACAATTTCACTTATAATAAGAAAAATATAGATACAAACTATACCAAGCTGCCATTTTTTCCCTAATATGGTGGGGGGGGGGGGGAAAGAATCCTGAATATTTGACATCACATTTTTTTGGGAAGGCTGAAGAGAAATAGGCACTCTTGTATTTTCTTTTTCTATCTTTCTTTATTTTCTTCTTCTTATTTTTTTTAATGAGACCGAGTCTCCCTCTGTCACCCAGGCTGGAGTTCAGTGGCATGATCTCGGCGGCTCACTGCAACCTCTGCCTCCCGGGTTCAAGCGATTCTCTTGCCTCAGCCTCCTGAGTAGCTGGGATTACAGGTGCCCACCACCATGCCCAGCTACTTCTTGTATTTTTAGTAGAGATGGCATTTCACCATGTTGGCCAGGCTGGTCTTGTATTTTCTTATTGCAAAACCATACAACTCCTTATGGAGGGGAATCTGGCACTAGCTACCAAAAATAAAGACATATTTTCCGCCCTGAGAATATATCCTACACAATCTTGTACATAAGTATGAAAGAACATATGTATGAGTCTATTCATCGTGGCATAATATGCAAAATTTAAAGATTATAAACAACCCAGGCATCAAGTAGTCAAATACTGGCTGAACAAACTAGGGTACACCAATTTGATGGAGCTGTAAAAAGAAATATGGTAGATCTCATGCTGATGCAGAGATCACAGACTGTATTGTTAAGAGATGAAAGCAAAATTCGGAACACTGTACAGAATATTATTTGATTGAATGTATATAGTACGCTACCTTTAGTGTAAAAAGGAGGGAATAAGAATATATATTGTATTTGGGCTGGATGTGGTGGCTCATGTCTGTAGGAGACCGAGGTGGGTGGATCACTTTTGGTCAGGAATTTAAGACAGCCTGGCCAACATGTCCAAACTCCATCTCTACTAAAAATACAAAAAAAAATTAGCCAAGCATGGTGGTGCATGCCTGTGGTCCCAGACACTTGGGTGGCTGAGGCAGGAGAACTGCTGAGCCCAAGACTGCAGTGAGCTGAGATTGTGCCACTGCACCCCAGCCTGGGTGACAGAGCAAGACTCTGTCTCAAAAAAAAAAAAAAAAAAAAAAAAGGAATATATATTGTACTTAAAGAAATACTAGAAATGAGAAACTCATAAAAATACTCTTTTTGGAGGAATAATTAAACAATATTTGATTTCTCTAAGGATGTTACATAGATTTGAGTAAGTTGTGCATTTTTTTATTTTTCTGTGTCCTGAATTATTTACTTTGGTCTTTGTATCAGTTAAGGAGTTTGTTTTTCTCTTATTACAAGAAATACAGTAATAGGTAGATGTCGGCATTGGTTAATGACAACCAGATATTGGCTGGTAGCACTAGAGTACTTTTGGCTTTTTCCTCATGACCATAATATTGTTTCCATAGCTCCAAGCATCATATCTGCATTCATAGCAAGAAAAAATAATGGAAAAGGGAGTGCCAGCCATTTCTGGCGTGACCCAATGATGATTCATCATCTAGAACAGGGCACATTACTACCTTGAATACATTTAGGGCTTTGTTAAAACAAAGAAATGAGACCAGCAGGATAGGCTATAGTCTATCTCCGTCATATTGGGGGATTTCCCTCCTAAATCACTGGTTGTCCATTTTTATCCAGGAGTGAGGCATCAAAAATTGCTGGCGGGAAGCAATCTTTCATTGGGTGAGGCTTACTGGAGGGCAGGCCTCTTGCTAGGTTGATCAACCAGAGGGTCTGCCCTCTTTTTTTGCAGAATCCCAAATATCAATTCCCAAAGTACTGGGAATACAGACGTGAGCCACCACACCCAGCCCAAATACAATATATATTCTGATATTTGAGGTGGTTTCTGTGTCCCCAGTCAGTTTCTAGAGAGAGAAATTCTTCCCTGCAAGTCTGCCTTGGGGCAGGGGAGGCTGGGGAGCATGCAAGATGGAGGGGCTCAGGGGTCAGACTATTCCAATCCCCAGCTTTCAGAATCATTAGATTGAGCAGACGATCAATTCCCCTGATGAGAAACCCAAGCCCCAAGACTGTCCCCCAGTTCCCGGTATCTTTAAGGCAGTGGTTTTCAACTGGGAATGATTTTGTTCCCCAGGTAAGGTTGCCAGATTTAGCACATAAAAATACAAGGTGCCCAATTAAATTTGTATTTCAGATAAATAATGTGATATTTGGAACGTCCTTATGCAAACACATTTTCTGTTGTTTTCTGAAATTTAAATTTAACTGAGCACCGTGTATTTTTATGTGCTAAATCTGGCAACCTTACCTGGGGAACAAAATCATTCCCAGTTGAAAACCACTGCCTTAAAGATACCGGGAACTGGGGGACAGTCTTGGGGCTTGGGTTTCTCATCAGGGGAATTGATCGTCTGCTCAATCTAATGATTCTGAAAGCTGGGGATTGGAATAGTCTGACCCCTGAGCCCCTCCATCTTGCATGCTCCCCAGCCTCCCCTGCCCCAAGGCAGACTTGCAGGGAAGAATTTCTCTCTCTAGAAACTGACTGGGGACACAGAAACCACCTCAAATATCAGAATATATATTGTATTTGGGCTGGGTGTGGTGGCTCACGTCTGTATTCCCAGTACTTTGGGAATTGATATTTGGGATTCTGCAAAAAAAGAGGGCAGACCCTCTGGTTGATCAACCTAGCAAGAGGCCTGCCCTCCAGTAAGCCTCACCCAATGAAAGATTGCTTCCCGCCAGCAATTTTTGATGCCTCACTCCTGGATAAAAATGGACAACCAGTGATTTAGGAGGGAAATCCCCCAATATGACGGAGATAGACTATAGCCTATCCTGCTGGTCTCATTTCTTTGTTTTAACAAAGCCCTAAATGTATTCAAGGTAGTAATGTGCCCTGTTCTAGATGATGAATCATCATTGGGTCACGCCAGAAATGGCTGGCACTCCCTTTTCCATTATTTTTTCTTGCTATGAATGCAGATATGATGCTTGGAGCTATGGAAACAATATTATGGTCATGAGGAAAAAGCCAAAAGTACTCTAGTGCTACCAGCCAATATCTGGTTGTCATTAACCAATGCCGACATCTACCTATTACTGTATTTCTTGTAATAAGAGAAAAACAAACTCCTTAACTGATACAAAGACCAAAGTAAATAATTCAGGACACAGAAAAATAAAAAAATGCACAACTTACTCAAATCTATGTAACATCCTTAGAGAAATCAAATATTGTTTAATTATTCCTCCAAAAAGAGTATTTTTATGAGTTTCTCATTTCTAGTATTTCTTTAAGTACAATATATATTCCTTTTTTTTTTTTTTTTTTTTTTTTGAGACAGAGTCTTGCTCTGTCACCCAGGCTGGGGTGCAGTGGCACAATCTCAGCTCACTGCAGTCTTGGGCTCAGCAGTTCTCCTGCCTCAGCCACCCAAGTGTCTGGGACCACAGGCATGCACCACCATGCTTGGCTAATTTTTTTTTGTATTTTTAGTAGAGATGGAGTTTGGACATGTTGGCCAGGCTGTCTTAAATTCCTGACCAAAAGTGATCCACCCACCTCGGTCTCCTACAGACATGAGCCACCACATCCAGCCCAAATACAATATATATTCTTATTCCCTCCTTTTTACACTAAAGGTAGCGTACTATATACATTCAATCAAATAATATTCTGTACAGTGTTCCGAATTTTGCTTTCATCTCTTAACAATACAGTCTGTGATCTCTGCATCAGCATGAGATCTACCATATTTCTTTTTACAGCTCCATCAAATTGGTGTACCCTAGTTTGTTCAGCCAGTATTTGACTACTTGATGCCTGGGTTGTTTATAATCTTTAAATTTTGCATATTATGCCACGATGAATAGACTCATACATATGTTCTTTCATACTTATGTACAAGATTGTGTAGGATATATTCTCAGGGCGGAAAATATGTCTTTATTTTTGGTAGCTAGTGCCAGATTCCCCTCCATAAGGAGTTGTATGGTTTTGCAATAAGAAAATACAAGACCAGCCTGGCCAACATGGTGAAATGCCATCTCTACTAAAAATACAAGAAGTAGCTGGGCATGGTGGTGGGCACCTGTAATCCCAGCTACTCAGGAGGCTGAGGCAAGAGAATCGCTTGAACCCGGGAGGCAGAGGTTGCAGTGAGCCGCCGAGATCATGCCACTGAACTCCAGCCTGGGTGACAGAGGGAGACTCGGTCTCATTAAAAAAAATAAGAAGAAGAAAATAAAGAAAGATAGAAAAAGAAAATACAAGAGTGCCTATTTCTCTTCAGCCTTCCCAAAAAAATGTGATGTCAAATATTCAGGATTCTTTCCCCCCCCCCCCCACCATATTAGGGAAAAAATGGCAGCTTGGTATAGTTTGTATCTATATTTTTCTTATTATAAGTGAAATTGTTCATTTTTTATATGTTTAAGGGTCATTTGTAGTTCTTTCTTCCATGAACTCTCCATTGCTTCTGCTTTTTATTTTTGTCTCGATTTTTAGGAACACTATAAAGGGTGATTAGCTCTTTGTGATACAATTTACAAATGTTTTCCTACTCTGTCTTTTGATTGCACTTTTGATGTTTTTGTCATGTAAAAGTCTTTGCTATTTTATGTGGTTATCAATCTTTTCTCTGATGACTTCTGAATTCTGAATCATAATTAAAAATGCCTTCTCTGTCCCTTAAAGAGTTTACCCTATTCTCTTTTATTAGATATTCATATATTTTGCAGTTTAATTATTTACATTTAAATATTTGATCCATTTTGAGTCTACCTGGCCATATGGTGTGAAGTGTGGATCTAGCTCTATCTTATTTCAAATGGCTGACCAGTTACCCCAATACCTTTTGCTAAAAAGTTGGTCTTTATTCCATGGATTGGAGATGACACCTTTGTCATATATTAAATTTCTCTGTAAAGTTGAATCTATCTCTGGGCCTTCCATTCTACTCCATGTATCTGTCTGTCTTTCATGCATAATATCATACCGTTTTTATTATTAATGCTTTGTGTGTTTTAGTATCTGATAGGACTTGTCCTCTCTCAATGTGTTTCCTCTTAGAATTTCTCTGGCTTTTCTTGCTTATTTATTTTCCCATATGAATGTCAAAATCAACTTCAATATTTCCAGAAAAAATGGTTATGTTTACTGAAATAGCATTAAAAATAAATTAAAATTAAAAATAAATTAAGAATGTTGGCTGAAATAAGAAAATTAATGAAGTTTGAAAATAATCAAATAAATCTTTCAGAAAAAAATGGACAAAAAGAAAATTTCAGAGAGAGAAAAAATATCTGAAAGCTCAATTCAGGAGGTCAAATGATCAACTGGTAGGCATTCCAGAAAGTGAACATAGAGAAAATGAAGGAAAGGAAATTATTAAGGAAATAATTCTATAAATGTTTAACATGAGTTTCCTGACTAAAACAGCCTAGTATATTCCCAACATATTCCC
>NW_022317172.1:0-6500 GCF_002776525.5 Piliocolobus tephrosceles
GGGAATATGTTGGGAATATACTAGGCTGTTTTAGTCAGGAAACTCATGTTAAACATTTATAGAATTATTTCCTTAATAATTTCCTTTCCTTCATTTTCTCTATGTTCACTTTCTGGAATGCCTACCAGTTGATCATTTGACCTCCTGAATTGAGCTTTCAGATATTTTTTCTCTCTCTGAAATTTTCTTTTTGTCCATTTTTTTCTGAAAGATTTATTTGATTATTTTCAAACTTCATTAATTTTCTTATTTCAGCCAACATTCTTAATTTATTTTTAATTTTAATTTATTTTTAATGCTATTTCAGTAAACATAACCATTTTTTCTGGAAATATTGAAGTTGATTTTGACATTCATATGGGAAAATAAATAAGCAAGAAAAGCCAGAGAAATTCTAAGAGGAAACACATTGAGAGAGGACAAGTCCTATCAGATACTAAAACACACAAAGCATTAATAATAAAAACGGTATGATATTATGCATGAAAGACAGACAGATACATGGAGTAGAATGGAAGGCCCAGAGATAGATTCAACTTTACAGAGAAATTTAATATATGACAAAGGTGTCATCTCCAATCCATGGAATAAAGACCAACTTTTTAGCAAAAGGTATTGGGGTAACTGGTCAGCCATTTGAAATAAGATAGAGCTAGATCCACACTTCACACCATATGGCCAGGTAGACTCAAAATGGATCAAATATTTAAATGTAAATAATTAAACTGCAAAATATATGAATATCTAATAAAAGAGAATAGGGTAAACTCTTTAAGGGACAGAGAAGGCATTTTTAATTATGATTCAGAATTCAGAAGTCATCAGAGAAAAGATTGATAACCACATAAAATAGCAAAGACTTTTACATGACAAAAACATCAAAAGTGCAATCAAAAGACAGAGTAGGAAAACATTTGTAAATTGTATCACAAAGAGCTAATCACCCTTTATAGTGTTCCTAAAAATCGAGACAAAAATAAAAAGCAGAAGCAATGGAGAGTTCATGGAAGAAAGAACTACAAATGACCCTTAAACATATAAAAAATGAACAATTTCACTTATAATAAGAAAAATATAGATACAAACTATACCAAGCTGCCATTTTTTCCCTAATATGGTGGGGGGGGGGGGGAAAGAATCCTGAATATTTGACATCACATTTTTTTGGGAAGGCTGAAGAGAAATAGGCACTCTTGTATTTTCTTTTTCTATCTTTCTTTATTTTCTTCTTCTTATTTTTTTTAATGAGACCGAGTCTCCCTCTGTCACCCAGGCTGGAGTTCAGTGGCATGATCTCGGCGGCTCACTGCAACCTCTGCCTCCCGGGTTCAAGCGATTCTCTTGCCTCAGCCTCCTGAGTAGCTGGGATTACAGGTGCCCACCACCATGCCCAGCTACTTCTTGTATTTTTAGTAGAGATGGCATTTCACCATGTTGGCCAGGCTGGTCTTGTATTTTCTTATTGCAAAACCATACAACTCCTTATGGAGGGGAATCTGGCACTAGCTACCAAAAATAAAGACATATTTTCCGCCCTGAGAATATATCCTACACAATCTTGTACATAAGTATGAAAGAACATATGTATGAGTCTATTCATCGTGGCATAATATGCAAAATTTAAAGATTATAAACAACCCAGGCATCAAGTAGTCAAATACTGGCTGAACAAACTAGGGTACACCAATTTGATGGAGCTGTAAAAAGAAATATGGTAGATCTCATGCTGATGCAGAGATCACAGACTGTATTGTTAAGAGATGAAAGCAAAATTCGGAACACTGTACAGAATATTATTTGATTGAATGTATATAGTACGCTACCTTTAGTGTAAAAAGGAGGGAATAAGAATATATATTGTATTTGGGCTGGATGTGGTGGCTCATGTCTGTAGGAGACCGAGGTGGGTGGATCACTTTTGGTCAGGAATTTAAGACAGCCTGGCCAACATGTCCAAACTCCATCTCTACTAAAAATACAAAAAAAAATTAGCCAAGCATGGTGGTGCATGCCTGTGGTCCCAGACACTTGGGTGGCTGAGGCAGGAGAACTGCTGAGCCCAAGACTGCAGTGAGCTGAGATTGTGCCACTGCACCCCAGCCTGGGTGACAGAGCAAGACTCTGTCTCAAAAAAAAAAAAAAAAAAAAAAAAGGAATATATATTGTACTTAAAGAAATACTAGAAATGAGAAACTCATAAAAATACTCTTTTTGGAGGAATAATTAAACAATATTTGATTTCTCTAAGGATGTTACATAGATTTGAGTAAGTTGTGCATTTTTTTATTTTTCTGTGTCCTGAATTATTTACTTTGGTCTTTGTATCAGTTAAGGAGTTTGTTTTTCTCTTATTACAAGAAATACAGTAATAGGTAGATGTCGGCATTGGTTAATGACAACCAGATATTGGCTGGTAGCACTAGAGTACTTTTGGCTTTTTCCTCATGACCATAATATTGTTTCCATAGCTCCAAGCATCATATCTGCATTCATAGCAAGAAAAAATAATGGAAAAGGGAGTGCCAGCCATTTCTGGCGTGACCCAATGATGATTCATCATCTAGAACAGGGCACATTACTACCTTGAATACATTTAGGGCTTTGTTAAAACAAAGAAATGAGACCAGCAGGATAGGCTATAGTCTATCTCCGTCATATTGGGGGATTTCCCTCCTAAATCACTGGTTGTCCATTTTTATCCAGGAGTGAGGCATCAAAAATTGCTGGCGGGAAGCAATCTTTCATTGGGTGAGGCTTACTGGAGGGCAGGCCTCTTGCTAGGTTGATCAACCAGAGGGTCTGCCCTCTTTTTTTGCAGAATCCCAAATATCAATTCCCAAAGTACTGGGAATACAGACGTGAGCCACCACACCCAGCCCAAATACAATATATATTCTGATATTTGAGGTGGTTTCTGTGTCCCCAGTCAGTTTCTAGAGAGAGAAATTCTTCCCTGCAAGTCTGCCTTGGGGCAGGGGAGGCTGGGGAGCATGCAAGATGGAGGGGCTCAGGGGTCAGACTATTCCAATCCCCAGCTTTCAGAATCATTAGATTGAGCAGACGATCAATTCCCCTGATGAGAAACCCAAGCCCCAAGACTGTCCCCCAGTTCCCGGTATCTTTAAGGCAGTGGTTTTCAACTGGGAATGATTTTGTTCCCCAGGTAAGGTTGCCAGATTTAGCACATAAAAATACACGGTGCTCAGTTAAATTTAAATTTCAGAAAACAACAGAAAATGTGTTTGCATAAGGACGTTCCAAATATCACATTATTTATCTGAAATACAAATTTAATTGGGCACCTTGTATTTTTATGTGCTAAATCTGGCAACCTTACCTGGGGAACAAAATCATTCCCAGTTGAAAACCACTGCCTTAAAGATACCGGGAACTGGGGGACAGTCTTGGGGCTTGGGTTTCTCATCAGGGGAATTGATCGTCTGCTCAATCTAATGATTCTGAAAGCTGGGGATTGGAATAGTCTGACCCCTGAGCCCCTCCATCTTGCATGCTCCCCAGCCTCCCCTGCCCCAAGGCAGACTTGCAGGGAAGAATTTCTCTCTCTAGAAACTGACTGGGGACACAGAAACCACCTCAAATATCAGAATATATATTGTATTTGGGCTGGGTGTGGTGGCTCACGTCTGTATTCCCAGTACTTTGGGAATTGATATTTGGGATTCTGCAAAAAAAGAGGGCAGACCCTCTGGTTGATCAACCTAGCAAGAGGCCTGCCCTCCAGTAAGCCTCACCCAATGAAAGATTGCTTCCCGCCAGCAATTTTTGATGCCTCACTCCTGGATAAAAATGGACAACCAGTGATTTAGGAGGGAAATCCCCCAATATGACGGAGATAGACTATAGCCTATCCTGCTGGTCTCATTTCTTTGTTTTAACAAAGCCCTAAATGTATTCAAGGTAGTAATGTGCCCTGTTCTAGATGATGAATCATCATTGGGTCACGCCAGAAATGGCTGGCACTCCCTTTTCCATTATTTTTTCTTGCTATGAATGCAGATATGATGCTTGGAGCTATGGAAACAATATTATGGTCATGAGGAAAAAGCCAAAAGTACTCTAGTGCTACCAGCCAATATCTGGTTGTCATTAACCAATGCCGACATCTACCTATTACTGTATTTCTTGTAATAAGAGAAAAACAAACTCCTTAACTGATACAAAGACCAAAGTAAATAATTCAGGACACAGAAAAATAAAAAAATGCACAACTTACTCAAATCTATGTAACATCCTTAGAGAAATCAAATATTGTTTAATTATTCCTCCAAAAAGAGTATTTTTATGAGTTTCTCATTTCTAGTATTTCTTTAAGTACAATATATATTCCTTTTTTTTTTTTTTTTTTTTTTTTGAGACAGAGTCTTGCTCTGTCACCCAGGCTGGGGTGCAGTGGCACAATCTCAGCTCACTGCAGTCTTGGGCTCAGCAGTTCTCCTGCCTCAGCCACCCAAGTGTCTGGGACCACAGGCATGCACCACCATGCTTGGCTAATTTTTTTTTGTATTTTTAGTAGAGATGGAGTTTGGACATGTTGGCCAGGCTGTCTTAAATTCCTGACCAAAAGTGATCCACCCACCTCGGTCTCCTACAGACATGAGCCACCACATCCAGCCCAAATACAATATATATTCTTATTCCCTCCTTTTTACACTAAAGGTAGCGTACTATATACATTCAATCAAATAATATTCTGTACAGTGTTCCGAATTTTGCTTTCATCTCTTAACAATACAGTCTGTGATCTCTGCATCAGCATGAGATCTACCATATTTCTTTTTACAGCTCCATCAAATTGGTGTACCCTAGTTTGTTCAGCCAGTATTTGACTACTTGATGCCTGGGTTGTTTATAATCTTTAAATTTTGCATATTATGCCACGATGAATAGACTCATACATATGTTCTTTCATACTTATGTACAAGATTGTGTAGGATATATTCTCAGGGCGGAAAATATGTCTTTATTTTTGGTAGCTAGTGCCAGATTCCCCTCCATAAGGAGTTGTATGGTTTTGCAATAAGAAAATACAAGACCAGCCTGGCCAACATGGTGAAATGCCATCTCTACTAAAAATACAAGAAGTAGCTGGGCATGGTGGTGGGCACCTGTAATCCCAGCTACTCAGGAGGCTGAGGCAAGAGAATCGCTTGAACCCGGGAGGCAGAGGTTGCAGTGAGCCGCCGAGATCATGCCACTGAACTCCAGCCTGGGTGACAGAGGGAGACTCGGTCTCATTAAAAAAAATAAGAAGAAGAAAATAAAGAAAGATAGAAAAAGAAAATACAAGAGTGCCTATTTCTCTTCAGCCTTCCCAAAAAAATGTGATGTCAAATATTCAGGATTCTTTCCCCCCCCCCCCCACCATATTAGGGAAAAAATGGCAGCTTGGTATAGTTTGTATCTATATTTTTCTTATTATAAGTGAAATTGTTCATTTTTTATATGTTTAAGGGTCATTTGTAGTTCTTTCTTCCATGAACTCTCCATTGCTTCTGCTTTTTATTTTTGTCTCGATTTTTAGGAACACTATAAAGGGTGATTAGCTCTTTGTGATACAATTTACAAATGTTTTCCTACTCTGTCTTTTGATTGCACTTTTGATGTTTTTGTCATGTAAAAGTCTTTGCTATTTTATGTGGTTATCAATCTTTTCTCTGATGACTTCTGAATTCTGAATCATAATTAAAAATGCCTTCTCTGTCCCTTAAAGAGTTTACCCTATTCTCTTTTATTAGATATTCATATATTTTGCAGTTTAATTATTTACATTTAAATATTTGATCCATTTTGAGTCTACCTGGCCATATGGTGTGAAGTGTGGATCTAGCTCTATCTTATTTCAAATGGCTGACCAGTTACCCCAATACCTTTTGCTAAAAAGTTGGTCTTTATTCCATGGATTGGAGATGACACCTTTGTCATATATTAAATTTCTCTGTAAAGTTGAATCTATCTCTGGGCCTTCCATTCTACTCCATGTATCTGTCTGTCTTTCATGCATAATATCATACCGTTTTTATTATTAATGCTTTGTGTGTTTTAGTATCTGATAGGACTTGTCCTCTCTCAATGTGTTTCCTCTTAGAATTTCTCTGGCTTTTCTTGCTTATTTATTTTCCCATATGAATGTCAAAATCAACTTCAATATTTCCAGAAAAAATGGTTATGTTTACTGAAATAGCATTAAAAATAAATTAAAATTAAAAATAAATTAAGAATGTTGGCTGAAATAAGAAAATTAATGAAGTTTGAAAATAATCAAATAAATCTTTCAGAAAAAAATGGACAAAAAGAAAATTTCAGAGAGAGAAAAAATATCTGAAAGCTCAATTCAGGAGGTCAAATGATCAACTGGTAGGCATTCCAGAAAGTGAACATAGAGAAAATGAAGGAAAGGAAATTATTAAGGAAATAATTCTATAAATGTTTAACATGAGTTTCCTGACTAAAACAGCCTAGTATATTCCCAACATATTCCC
>NW_022317173.1:0-2950 GCF_002776525.5 Piliocolobus tephrosceles
TAGTCCCAGCCACAGGGGAGGACCATCTGAGTCAGAAGGATCAGTTGAGCCTGGGGAGGTTGAGGCAGCAAAGAGTCAGGATTGCATTGTTGTGCACTCCAGCCTGGATGACAAAGAGAGACTCCATTTCAGGAAAAAAAAAAGCAAGGCTGATACATGCTACAACATGGATGAACCTTGAAGACACACTATGTAAAATAAGCCAAATACAAAAGGATAAACATTTAATATCAAATTTTGTGTGTAAGGGAATGTCATATGAGGCTGGCCAATTCTCAGCAGGAGCAGATTGTAGGGATGTTAGAATACTGGTGGCTCATTATGTTTACACACCAGGTCATGGCTGGCCAAGTAGGGAGGCAAGTGCTGCTGTGGTACCCATCTACCCCAATGATTGTTCTGAGTCCTGGGGCTGTTATCTGATGCCTTCCAAGGCTGAACGTCTGTGTAGATATAATTCTGTGCCTCATCTGGGGAGCAGAAAGTTGCATGGGGTATAAGGAGCAGCAGTGATGGCCAGCAATAGCTCTGAGGCTTCCAAGTCTGGCTGCCAGTTACTGTCTTTGCAGAGCTCCACACAGGAGATTGGCAAAAAGGTGTTAATGGGGTAACACTGTTTCCTCTGGTGAGGGGCAAAAGCTTGCTGCTGCCAACAAGGGCCAGCACTGAAATGAGGTGAGCAGAAGAACAGAAGGTTCTCCAAACCAGCCCATAGATGGCTGAGAAAGGCCCTCTGCACAGATACCGCCATGACAACTCTAAAGAGCTCTGTCCCATATATTAACACACATATATATATACATATATGAATACACACATGCAGATATAGACATAGAGGTAGATATTTATTCTATTGCTTCTATTTCTCTGAATAAGTCTAATACAACTTGTAACTAGCAAAAGACCACATAAGTTATCAAAAACATACAACAGGAAAAGTCCAGAACCAGACGGTTTCACTGATGAATTGTTTTAAACATTAAAAGTTGTAACTCCAATGTTTCTCACTCTAACAATTGCAATTAGTCAATGCAATATACCAACTCAGTAGAATGAATTTTAGAAAGGAACATGATCATCTCAATTAATAGAGAAAAAATTTGACATAATCCAAAACACTTTGATAAGAGCACTTAGTAAACTATATATAGACTAAAACTTTCATATGTACCTCAATAAAAGGTACATATAAAAAACTCAAAACTACCATTACATGCAATGGCGAAAGACTAAAAACTTTCAGGCCAGAATAATTGAGCAATACAAGAAAAGAAACACTACAACTGGAAAAGTAATAAGCTTATTTCTACATAGAGATGTTATAATTATATATATATATATATATATATGTACACACATACATATAATTAAAATCCTAAGTAATGATAACACTGTTAACACCAACAATCAAATTCTGCAAAGTTGTAGGATACAAGATCAATACATACACATTCATGGACTAGAATTAAGGGTCAGGAAATAAATCCATACATGTAATTTTTTAACGTGGACTTGACAAAGCTGCAGGAACTGTTGGAAACAATCTAGTTCATGTATTTTAGCCCAATTTTTTAATTTTTATTCTTTTTTTTTTAGGAGAATTAAATCAAACAGATTTTATTCAACTTTTTAGATGAGGAAAACAAATGATACAAAATAAGTCATAAGAAATGCTTTCTTATACCACTATCTCAAACAACTTTCAATGTTTTACAAAATACTCACACAGCAAATATGAAAAGCTTCAACACTCTTTCTTTGTAACTTGCTGCAATAAATGCAGCTTTAACAAACATACAAATTTCTTCTGTATCTTAAAAGTTGAATTACTAATTTTTATGATGTTACTTATATTTTTATTCATACACTTTTAATGACATCATTGCCAATACATACATTATTTTCTTCAACTTTATTTTTACATTAAGCCAACATCTGTCATGCAGCCATCAAAAATCTTACACTAAGTTACACAGGTTTGTAGTCCAATTTCGACTCTAGCTTCTTAGAATCAGCCACTTTTCTGACTACTTTCCTGAAGTCTTCCTGTACTACAAAATCATGATCAGCACGAATTGCGAACATACCAGCTTCAGTACAAACGTTTCTCAGGTCTGCTCCATGAAAGCCATCTGAAAGCTTCACAATTGCTTCATAATCTATTTCACCATGCTTTGTAATGGGACCTGCGTGGATTTTCAGTATGTCTAACCTTGCTTGCTCATTTGGTGAATCAATATATATTTTTCTATCTAATCTCCCTGGATGCAGCAAAGCAGGATCCAGTGTATCTGGTCTGTTTGTAGCCATGATCATTTTAACTCTATGCAGAGTATCAAATCCATCCATTTGATTCAGTAACTCCATTAACGTTCTCTGAATCTCTCTGTCAGCTGAAGTACCCTCAGAAAACCGACGACCACCAATAGCATCTATTTCATCCATAAAAATGATGCATGGTTGATGGTCTCTGGCATAATTAAACATTTCTCTGATCAAACGAGCACTTTCACCAATGTACTTGTCTACAATAGAACTAGATACAACCTTTAAGAAATTGCAGTCCAGCTGGCTAGCAACGCCTCATGCCAAGAGTGTTTTTCCCACACCTGGTGGTCCATATAACAAACAGCCTTTTGGAGGTATTATTCCTACATGCTGAAATAACTCTGGGTTTGTAAGAGGTAATTCTATCACCTCTCTAATTCCCGGATCTGTTCTGATAGCCCTCCAATCTCAGAATAAGAAACATTCCCAGGGTCCTCATGAGACATGTTATAAACCAATGGATCCACCTCTCTTGGCAAATATGTCATGATAGTTAGTGTAGTCATATCCAAAGCAACTGTTTTTCCTGGCTTCAGCTTACTTTTGTCAAGTTGTCGACGACAACCCACAACATATCTTGGTCCATTGGTAGCTTTAACAATGAATTTTTCTTCAGTTAACT
>NW_022317174.1:0-2950 GCF_002776525.5 Piliocolobus tephrosceles
AGTTAACTGAAGAAAAATTCATTGTTAAAGCTACCAATGGACCAAGATATGTTGTGGGTTGTCGTCGACAACTTGACAAAAGTAAGCTGAAGCCAGGAAAAACAGTTGCTTTGGATATGACTACACTAACTATCATGACATATTTGCCAAGAGAGGTGGATCCATTGGTTTATAACATGTCTCATGAGGACCCTGGGAATGTTTCTTATTCTGAGATTGGAGGGCTATCAGAACAGATCCGGGAATTAGAGAGGTGATAGAATTACCTCTTACAAACCCAGAGTTATTTCAGCATGTAGGAATAATACCTCCAAAAGGCTGTTTGTTATATGGACCACCAGGTGTGGGAAAAACACTCTTGGCATGAGGCGTTGCTAGCCAGCTGGACTGCAATTTCTTAAAGGTTGTATCTAGTTCTATTGTAGACAAGTACATTGGTGAAAGTGCTCGTTTGATCAGAGAAATGTTTAATTATGCCAGAGACCATCAACCATGCATCATTTTTATGGATGAAATAGATGCTATTGGTGGTCGTCGGTTTTCTGAGGGTACTTCAGCTGACAGAGAGATTCAGAGAACGTTAATGGAGTTACTGAATCAAATGGATGGATTTGATACTCTGCATAGAGTTAAAATGATCATGGCTACAAACAGACCAGATACACTGGATCCTGCTTTGCTGCATCCAGGGAGATTAGATAGAAAAATATATATTGATTCACCAAATGAGCAAGCAAGGTTAGACATACTGAAAATCCACGCAGGTCCCATTACAAAGCATGGTGAAATAGATTATGAAGCAATTGTGAAGCTTTCAGATGGCTTTCATGGAGCAGACCTGAGAAACGTTTGTACTGAAGCTGGTATGTTCGCAATTCGTGCTGATCATGATTTTGTAGTACAGGAAGACTTCAGGAAAGTAGTCAGAAAAGTGGCTGATTCTAAGAAGCTAGAGTCGAAATTGGACTACAAACCTGTGTAACTTAGTGTAAGATTTTTGATGGCTGCATGACAGATGTTGGCTTAATGTAAAAATAAAGTTGAAGAAAATAATGTATGTATTGGCAATGATGTCATTAAAAGTGTATGAATAAAAATATAAGTAACATCATAAAAATTAGTAATTCAACTTTTAAGATACAGAAGAAATTTGTATGTTTGTTAAAGCTGCATTTATTGCAGCAAGTTACAAAGAAAGAGTGTTGAAGCTTTTCATATTTGCTGTGTGAGTATTTTGTAAAACATTGAAAGTTGTTTGAGATAGTGGTATAAGAAAGCATTTCTTATGACTTATTTTGTATCATTTGTTTTCCTCATCTAAAAAGTTGAATAAAATCTGTTTGATTTAATTCTCCTAAAAAAAAAAGAATAAAAATTAAAAAATTGGGCTAAAATACATGAACTAGATTGTTTCCAACAGTTCCTGCAGCTTTGTCAAGTCCACGTTAAAAAATTACATGTATGGATTTATTTCCTGACCCTTAATTCTAGTCCATGAATGTGTATGTATTGATCTTGTATCCTACAACTTTGCAGAATTTGATTGTTGGTGTTAACAGTGTTATCATTACTTAGGATTTTAATTATATGTATGTGTGTACATATATATATATATATATATATAATTATAACATCTCTATGTAGAAATAAGCTTATTACTTTTCCAGTTGTAGTGTTTCTTTTCTTGTATTGCTCAATTATTCTGGCCTGAAAGTTTTTAGTCTTTCGCCATTGCATGTAATGGTAGTTTTGAGTTTTTTATATGTACCTTTTATTGAGGTACATATGAAAGTTTTAGTCTATATATAGTTTACTAAGTGCTCTTATCAAAGTGTTTTGGATTATGTCAAATTTTTTCTCTATTAATTGAGATGATCATGTTCCTTTCTAAAATTCATTCTACTGAGTTGGTATATTGCATTGACTAATTGCAATTGTTAGAGTGAGAAACATTGGAGTTACAACTTTTAATGTTTAAAACAATTCATCAGTGAAACCGTCTGGTTCTGGACTTTTCCTGTTGTATGTTTTTGATAACTTATGTGGTCTTTTGCTAGTTACAAGTTGTATTAGACTTATTCAGAGAAATAGAAGCAATAGAATAAATATCTACCTCTATGTCTATATCTGCATGTGTGTATTCATATATGTATATATATATGTGTGTTAATATATGGGACAGAGCTCTTTAGAGTTGTCATGGCGGTATCTGTGCAGAGGGCCTTTCTCAGCCATCTATGGGCTGGTTTGGAGAACCTTCTGTTCTTCTGCTCACCTCATTTCAGTGCTGGCCCTTGTTGGCAGCAGCAAGCTTTTGCCCCTCACCAGAGGAAACAGTGTTACCCCATTAACACCTTTTTGCCAATCTCCTGTGTGGAGCTCTGCAAAGACAGTAACTGGCAGCCAGACTTGGAAGCCTCAGAGCTATTGCTGGCCATCACTGCTGCTCCTTATACCCCATGCAACTTTCTGCTCCCCAGATGAGGCACAGAATTATATCTACACAGACGTTCAGCCTTGGAAGGCATCAGATAACAGCCCCAGGACTCAGAACAATCATTGGGGTAGATGGGTACCACAGCAGCACTTGCCTCCCTACTTGGCCAGCCATGACCTGGTGTGTAAACATAATGAGCCACCAGTATTCTAACATCCCTACAATCTGCTCCTGCTGAGAATTGGCCAGCCTCATATGACATTCCCTTACACACAAAATTTGATATTAAATGTTTATCCTTTTGTATTTGGCTTATTTTACATAGTGTGTCTTCAAGGTTCATCCATGTTGTAGCATGTATCAGCCTTGCTTTTTTTTTTCCTGAAATGGAGTCTCTCTTTGTCATCCAGGCTGGAGTGCACAACAATGCAATCCTGACTCTTTGCTGCCTCAACCTCCCCAGGCTCAACTGATCCTTCTGACTCAGATGGTCCTCCCCTGTGGCTGGGACTA
>NW_022317175.1:0-3251 GCF_002776525.5 Piliocolobus tephrosceles
ATATCTACAAAAAGTACAAAAATTTCTAGGCTTGATCGTGTGTGCCTGTAGTCCCAGCCACAGGGGAGGACCATCTGAGTCAGAAGGATCAGTTGAGCCTGGGGAGGTTGAGGCAGCAAAGAGTCAGGATTGCATTGTTGTGCACTCCAGCCTGGATGACAAAGAGAGACTCCATTTCAGGAAAAAAAAAAGCAAGGCTGATACATGCTACATCGTGGATGAACCTTGAAGACATACTATGTAAAATAAGCCATATACAAAAGGATAAACATTTAATATCAAATTTTGTGTGTAAGGGAATGTCATATGAGGCTGGCCAATTCTCAGCAGGAGCAGATTGTAGGGATGTTAGAATACTGGTGGCTCATTATGTTTACACACCAGGTCATGGCTGGCCAAGTAGGGAGGCAAGTGCTGCTGTGGTACCCATCTACCCCAATGATTGTTCTGAGTCCTGGGGCTGTTATCTGATGCCTTCCAAGGCTGAACGTCTGTGTAGATATAATTCTGTGCCTCATCTGGGGAGCAGAAAGTTGCATGGGGTATAAGGAGCAGCAGTGATGGCCAGCAATAGCTCTGAGGCTTCCAAGTCTGGCTGCCAGTTACTGTCTTTGCAGAGCTCCACACAGGAGATTGGCAAAAAGGTGTTAATGGGGTAACACTGTTTCCTCTGGTGAGGGGCAAAAGCTTGCTGCTGCCAACAAGGGCCAGCACTGAAATGAGGTGAGCAGAAGAATAGAAGGTTCTCCAAACCAGCCCACAGATGGCTGAGAAAGGCCCTCTGCACAGATACCGCCATGACAACTCTAAAGAGCTCTGTCCCATATATTAACACACACACATATATACACACACGCAGATATAGACATAGAGGTAGATATTTATTCTATTGCTTCTATTTCTCTGAATAAGTCTAATACAACTTGTAACTAGCAAAAGACCACATAAGTTATCAAAAACATACAACAGGAAAAGTCCAGAACCAGATGGTTTCACTGATGAATTGTTTTAAACATTAAAAGTTGTAACTCCAATGTTTCTCACTCTAACAATTGCAATTAGTCAATGCAATATACCAACTCAGTAGAATGAATTTTAGAAAGGAACATGATCATCTCAATTAATAGAGAAAAAATTTGACATAATCCAAAACACTTTGATAAGAGCACTTAGTAAACTATATATAGACTAAAACTTTTATATGTACCTCAATAAAAGGTACATATAAAAAACTCAAAACTACCATTACATGCAATGGCGAAAGACTAAAAACTTTCAGGCCAGAATAATTGAGCAATACAAGAAAAGAAACACTACAATTGGAAAAGTAATAAGCTTATTTCTACATAGAGATGTTATAATTATATATATATATATATGTACACACATACATATAATTAAAATCCTAAGTAATGATAACACTGTTAACACCAACAATCAAATTCTGCAAAGTTGTAGGATACAAGATCAATACATACACATTCATGGACTACAATTAAGGGTCAGGAAATAAATCCATACATGTAATTTTTTAACGTGGACTTGACAAAGCTGCAGGAACGGTTGGAAACAATCTAGTTCATGTATTTTAGCCCAATTTTTAAATTTTTATTCTATTTTTTTTAGGAGAACTAAATCAAACAGATTTTATTCAACTTTTTAGATGAGGAAAACAAATGATACAAAATAAGTCATAAGAAATGCTTTCTTATACCACTCTCTCAAACAACTTTCAATGTTTTACAAAATACTCACACAGCAAATATGAAAAGCTTCAACACTCTTTGTAACTTGCTGCAACAAATGCAGCTTTAACAAACATACAAATTTCTTCTCTATCTTAAAAGTTGAATTACTAATTTTTATGATGTTACTTATATTTTTATTCATACACTTTTAATGACATCATTGCCAATACATACATTATTTTCTTCAACTTTATTTTTACATTAAGCCAACATCTGTCATGCAGCCATCAAAAATCTTACACTAAGTTACACAGGTTTTTAGTCCAATTTAGACTCTAGCTTCTTAGAATCAGCCACTTTTCTGACTACTTTCCTGAAGTCTTCCTGTACTACAAAATCATGATCAGCACAAATTGCGAACATACCAGCTTCAGTACAAACGTTTCTCAGGTCTGCTCCATGAAAGCCATCTGAAAGCTTCACAATTGCTTCATAATCTATTTCACCATGCTTTGTAATGGGACCTGTGTGGATTTTCAGTATGTCTAACCTTGCTTGCTCATTTGGCGAATCAATATATATTTTTCTATCTAATCTCCCTGGACGCAGCAAAGCAGGATCCAGTGTATCTGGTCTGTTTGTAGCCATGATCATTTTAACTCTATGCAGAGTATCAAATCCATCCATTTGATTCAGTAACTCCATTAACATTCTCTGAATCTCTCTGTCAGCTGAAGTACCCTCAGAAAACCGACGACCACCAATAGCATCTATTTCATCCATAAAAATGATGCATGGTTGATGGTCTCTGGCATAATTAAACATTTCTCTGATCAAACAAGCACTTTCACCAATGTACTTGTCTACAATAGAACTAGATACAACCTTTAAGAAATTGCAGTCCAGCTGGCTAGCAACGCCTCATGCCAAGAGTGTTTTTCCCACACCTGGTGGTCCATATAACAAACAGCCTTTTGGAGGTATTATTCCTACACGCTGAAATAACTCTGGGTTTGTAAGAGGTAATTCTATCACCTCTCTAATTCCCGGATCTGTTCTGATAGCCCTCCAATCTCAGAATAAGAAACATTCCCAGGGTCCTCATGAGACATGTTATAAACCAATGGATCCACCTCTCTTGGCAAATATGTCATGATAGTTAGTGTAGTCATATCCAAAGCAACTCTTGTTCCTGGCTTCAGCTTACTTTTGTCAAGTTGTCTACGACAACCCACAACATATCTTGGTCCATTGGTAGCTTTAACAATGAATTTTTCTTCAGTTAACTGTTTAAGCACTTCACCCACAACCTGCCCGATACTTTGTAGGGCCTGCAGATCATTCTCAGACTTTCCGTACTGCTTGGTAAGTTCTTTTAATTGTTCCCTTAACTCCTTAAGACGGCCGTGGATCTCCTTGTGCTCAAGCAGCTTCTTGCGGTAGGCCTGAAGCGCCTGCTCTCTAGGGTCCGCCATGATGAGAAGCCGTCTCTCAGAGGGGATGCCGGGAATGGCCGGGTTTGTTTGTTTGTTTGTTTGTTTGTTTTTTGAGACGGAGTTTCAG
>NW_022317176.1:0-11029 GCF_002776525.5 Piliocolobus tephrosceles
TCCCCATGATAGGCCTCCCAAAGTGCTGGGATTACACCGCGCCCGGCCCCATTCTTCTCTTTCTTTGGACTTTATTTCACTGGAAAAATAAGTCCTAAAAGGAATAAGAAAGAAAACTACAATTCAGAAATAGAAACAACAACAACAAAAAGTTTAGGTAAATAATTAAAGATATTTGATGAGCATCCTGGGGATATCAAAGTTAATGAATTTGAGTGAGTAGTATGGGCGGGCATTCATCTCTGATTCCCACCTTTCAGAAGAATGAAGAAAGCGTTAAACCATGAAACTATGGCTTGTGAAGAGTTCCGAGGGCCAGTTTACTGAATGCTGAGAATGTCAGTTTTTTAAGGCTTCTCATTACCTATTAGCTTTTGGAACCCAAAGTGGAGAATGATTGCTTCTGAAATAACAAGAGGTAATTTCCTCTTCCTTCAGATCTCTTCGCAAGTGTTCTCTCATTCCTTATGCTGCATGATATGTAAGATAAGATGTATTTTTCTTCATTGTATCATTAAAAATAACAAGCTTTCTGCAAGGAAAAAGAAGGGTATTCAGATAAAAACAGGAGTTTACTTTGATACTTCCATGTAAACTCCTGTTTGTATCAGCAATGGTATCTTGGCTGTTGTCCAGCGGTTTAATTGGCTCTTGTTTGCCTAATCTCCTATAACAGATAATGTTATTACAGAATCGTAGGACTCCAAAATTTCCCATCAGACAAAACAATCCTTTTAATGAGAATCACTTTGTTTTACCTGGCATTTGGCTTGGTTTGAGCCACCTCAATCCCATCTCACTTGTGAGCAATGCATTATTTTTCCTAACAACCATGCTAATTCTAAGCCAGGAAACATTTTTTTGGATCATTTCTTTTCTGGAATGATTCAAAGTTCAGGAAAGTAAAATTGGGAAGGAATTTAAATTAACCTGAGATGGGAAGGAGACATAATTACATTGAACTTTATTACCTCTGTTTTGCAACTAGGTTGATGTTAATTGGTATCTTGAAAGAGCACTATAACATTTGCTGTTTTTGAATTTACATTAATTTATTCTGCAATAATACGTCAGTGTATGTAATTTGTCTAAATTCTGTATCTTTTATTTATCCATTTAGTAGCTCTTACATTCAACCAATATTTGGTGAGTGTATTTTGTGTTTAAGGCACTGTTCTAGGCACTGCTAATAGAGTAAATCAAAACAAACCAACAAACTCAAAATAAAGTCCTAACTGTAATGGAGCTTATCTTTCAGGTAGTGAAAACTGTTTTAAGAAAAATAATATATGGGGATAACAGTAGACAGTGTATGCAGGGGTAGGTCAGTTATATTTATACATCTATACACACAAATACATATATGTATTCACATCCATATATATCTACATAGATATAGATTATAATGTTATAGGATGTCAAAAAGAATCTCTTTTTGATAGGCTGACTTTTGAGAGAATTAAAAGGAAGAGAAGGGGCAAGACATGTAGCCATATGGACAAAAGGAAATGACAGGCAGCACACAGAAAGTTGCAAAAGCCTGAAGTAAAAGCATGTTTTGTGTTTAAGGGGCAACAAAGAGTGATGTGAGCTGGGGGAATATGCTAGAAGAGGAGGTGAGAGAGAGAGAGTGGGAGTGGAAAAAGTTCAGTAGGACTTCAGTGACAAATATTTAGGAATGGATTTTGTTAAACAACATGTATACATATCGTGGTTAAAGATGGAAGCAAATATAGTGTAGAGAAAGCTAATATGTTTCTGTGGTTGATCACTAGATTTCTCTATCAGTTTCCTACTAGCCAGGGCATAAAGGGTAATAAAGATGTTTTATGTCTGGTTAAATACACTTTTTAAAGCAAACAAGTATACCAATTATTTAGGGAAATTGAAACAGAATTACAAAACTATTGTTGCTCTTGTGTGTCTTCTTTGTTAGCCATACAAATGCCTCCTCTTTATTTTTATTTGTTGTTGTTTTGGTTCTTCAGTTTTTATTAAATAAATTTCCACACTTGAGACATTGTATAATTTCATCTAGTTTTATACAAGGTTGTAGATGATACAATCTTATGTCATTTTTAAATTTTCCACTACGATACTGAAATTTTCATCACTTGCCTTCATTTATGAGTATGTTTTTATTTCAATCCCAAGATTCAAGTGTACAAATCCAGTGCTTTTTTAATGGAAAGAACATATTATAGTCTTCATATACCAAGAGAAAACTTACTTCTTATAGAATACTGATTGTCTCTTATAACCACTCTTTTATAAGTAATTTTATAAACTCTTACATTGGGAATAATGTAGTTTCTTATTGATCGGGTAAATGTTTTCTCATGTCTATAACAATTCAAGGTAAAATACACTACAATCCCCAGAAGTAAACTATATTTTCTAGTACTAAAATCATTATTCTAGTAATTTTTAAAAATAATGTTTATTATTGTCTATTATATGAGAGATACCGCTCATTACCTCTCTCAAAAATGACAAGAAATTGAAATAACATGTCTAAGATTCTTGTTACCTAATGTTTATAAAAATAGATAAACCCAAGAAACATATTGGAAAGTGTTAATTTTTTCAAAAGATGGATAAGAGAAAAATATCCCTTATAATGAAAATCAGTGATGCTAGATGATAAAGTGGTGAGATTTAAACAATTTTCTGGGCATTGTATTCTCAAATGGATAGTGAGTTAAGCAAATAGATTAAAAATAGTATAAAGTAATGCAATAGTAAAATAAGCATGCTGAGTAGGAATAGTTAAGTTTTAGATAACAAAAGGCAGAAGACAAATTAAATCAAAATAATGTAGAGGCATGACAATGAAAGCTAAGTAGTCTATGGAAAATTGTTAAGAGGCCTGAATTAATTAATGATAATAATAGTAGTAACTAACGTATATATGTTGTGACAGGAATCGATCAAAGTATTTTACACAAGCTCCTCATTTAATTGGCACCACAACTCCTTTAGGTTGGTATTATTATCATTTCCATTTTACACATGATGAAACTGAGAGCATCTAGAGGATTAACGGGTTCCTACTACTCAAAGGCTTTGGGATATAAAGTGTTCAGTGATTAATGTGTTTGATAAAGTTGAGGATTTGGGGTACATCATTTTATATCAACTGTAGTAGTTGGACCCTGTTAGGAGACCAGGGAAGAGATTACTAGAAAACCCTTGAAAGAAACTAGGACCTTTATCAGGAACTAAAGGTGGAACTATAGATTTAGGTGGTGTAAATGTCTTAGGGGACCTGAAAAATGGCAAGCATTTAGGTGAAAGATAAATAGGTGAGTAGCCCCAGTTGAATGTATAGTATCAATGAAAGTCACATTTAAAGATGTTTAGAGATAAAGCAAATGGACTTGTTATTTAGTGAGATTTAAAAGGTAAATCAATAAGTTGAGAAAATCTCATCTACAATGGTAAAATATAATTGAGCTTAGATCGGATATAAAAGGGCAGAAGTGGAGAACTAGATCTATGTGTATTTATCCAGGGTTTGTTATGAGCATAGAGAAAATGTACGAAAAGAAATTCAACAACTGAAAAAGCAAAAATTTAAATGAATCTAAACAAAGAAAGGTGCTTATATTAGATATATTTTCTGGAGAAAGATATAGGTGTCCTCTCTTAGTAAAATAGGAAGTAGAACAAATGCCACCATCTTTCAAATTTTAATATTTTCTTGCTACAATTTATGTTTATGATTTATACTTATGGATATGATACTCTATTAAGAGGCATCTTGTATTAAACAATTATCATATACATTGCAAAACAATACATATGAATGTTTCTGTGCATATGTGTAGATGGGTTTGTGTGTATGTGAGAGAGAGCAAAGGGGGAGGGAGAGAGGTAGGAGAGGAGAAGGGAGAGAGAGAGAGGCAGCAATTTCTAATTATTTTTAAACATAGGTTATAAGATAATATTCATGGAGAAAAAGTCATGTTGCAGTTCAAGCTGTATGCATTCATACAGTGGACTACTACTATTTTGAAACTGGAGAACAAGTCAAAACACTTGAGTGGAAGCAGAATAATCACACACAAGACAGATGAAATATTCCAAAGTCACCTTGAAATAAATATAAAATTGATGTTGGCAGTTTGACAGTGACAGGAGTCAAGAAATGATGCTGCTGTGAAACCACAAAAGAGGCAATTGATATTTTAATCTCAAATACCATGTCTGAGGAGAAAGCCTGAAACTAGGAATTGTTTGTAAAAGTGCATCTGCTGATAGATTTCTGATTTTGCTGGTGCTTTTCATTTTTATCCTCTTATGGAGAATAATAATAAAAGTAGTCATATTTTTAGTTTATATTGCTCTTTATTTTTTTCTTAAAATGAATTTGAATTTTTTAAAGACAAGAACATAATACGCTCTGAAATTGTGTCATTAGATTAAAAAAAAATATTGGAGATGTTTTTCTTGTTAGACCACTGCTTTTCTTAAGATGTGAAGTTGACCTTTTGAGCTTTTAGTAACTAAGGTATTTGTGCGTGTGTGTGTGTGTGTGTGTTTGTGTGTGTGAAATAGCATTCATTATATTTGTTCTTCTAAAACTATTTTCTTCAGTTCTGGGTTTCCTAGTTTGGAGCAGAATTCTATATTTTTCTTGTTTTATAACCTAGGAAGGGCATAACATTATTTTGAATATTTTTTCCCTCTTCTCCCTGACCCATGTAATCACCTAGCTGAATCAGGCCTCCCCAGAAACTGATTCCTGGTCATTGAAGTATCTCATATGACCCCCATCCCACCTATTCCAATATTAACTCTATCAGATTTCTCAAATAAACTCTTACTTATTTTCATGGCCTCTAATCTCCTTAATTTTTTAAATTTGAGATTCAGAGTGTGCATGTACAACTTTGTTACATGGGTATATCGCATGATACTGAAGTTTGAGCTTCTAATGATCCTGCTGCCCAAGTACTGAACATAGTACACAAATAGGTAGCTTTCTAACTTTTGCTTCCCTCCTATCTTTCCCCCTTTTGGAATCCTCAGTGTTTATTGTTCCCCTCTTTGTGTTCATGTGTACCCAATGCTTAGCTCCCACTTATAAGTGAGAACATGTGTTAATTGGTTTTCTATTCCTGCATTAATTCACTAGGATGATGGCCCCCAGCTGCATCCAGGTTGTTGCAAATGACATGATTTTGTTTTTTTGTTGTTGTTGTTGTTGATTTAGTATTTCATGGTGTATATGTACCACATTTTCTTTATCCAGTCCACTGTTGATGGGCGCCTGGGCTGATTCCATGTCTGCTATCATGAACAGTGCTGCAATAAACATATGAGTGTAGATGTATTTTTACTAGAATAATTTATTTTCCTTTGGATATATACCCAGTAATGGGATTGCTGGGTTGAATAGTAGTTTTGTTTTTGGTTAATTGAGGTATCTCCAAACTGTTTTCACATCAGCTAAACTAATTTCCATTCCCAACAACAGTGTATAAGCATTCCCTTTTCTCTGCAACCTCTCCAACATTTGTTATTTTTTGACTTTTTCAAAATAGACATTCTGACTGACGTGAGATGGTATCTCGTTGTAGTTTTGATTTGCATCCCTCTGATGTTCTAATCTCCTTTAAAAACTTCCTGCATCTTCCTGAAAATATATATTGCTTGATTAATTAATTAGTTTATTTTTCCCTTCCTCTTTTCACAAAGGATTGCTGGCTGCTTATACTAAAACCACATATGATTAAATAACAACAATATCAAGGACACAAATGATGCAAATTAATCATATAAAAGGGACAACAATGTTACTGTGACTATTTTTCTTACCATCATTTGAGCTTCCTAGCAGGGAATATAAAAGGCAAGACACAGTCTCCAATGCAGGACTCAACATAAGATAGAAAGATATGTCAATTGCTGATTTTGTTAAATTTTATCCAGTCGGTTTATTCTAATGCCTCTGTTTTTTCAACTGTACAGTGAGGATCAAGCCTACCTTGTAGAGCTAGTATAAATAGTCTTATAGTTCAGTCACACATATTTCAGTGTGCTCTTCACATTTATCCACGGGTAGCTTCCTAGATCATGGTCAGTTTCACAGGACCTTATCTATATAAATGATGATGATGGTGGTGATGATAATTGCGGTGATTACAGTTAACACTTATTGGTAACTTGTCAATGGGAAGTATGGGAAGTATTTTCTTGGTTTACCTCATTTAATCCTGAAAACAGCTCTATAGAGTGGGTACTTTTAAAATTCTCATTTTGCATTGAGGAAACCTTAGGCTGAGTGACATGATGTCCACACATGTGATATGAATCTGCTATATGTTTATATATGGTATGTTTGAATTCATAATGATAAATATGGGAGAATTACCCTGTTTTCTTACCTCCTCTCCCTACTGCAACTCATTAATTGAATAAAATATGAAAGTAATAAATTCAGAAGAGACAGAGAGTTACATTTTTCAATGCTCATTATTTCAGTAAAATGTAAACAGCTCACAGAAATATTTGAAAAATAGTGAGCCAAACGCATTCATTTCATTTTTCTTTGTTCTTTACAATAACAAGCTTAGTATGTCTCTGAAACTTTTTGCAATCTATCTGGTTATAATGTTAGCACCAATGTAGCCGTAAGTAATTTTTTTTGCAATGTTTGCTGTGATGCACTACATCATTTGAGTGCATGGGAAGATATTAGCACCAATAAAAATATTAGTGAAACTGATTTCAGTTCAAGAACCTGTACGTTGAAGTTGTTGCATTTACCTGTTTACATCTCTCTGTTCTGTACAAAAGCAGCATCTTAAACTATGTAGACAAATAATGGTGACATTTTATCTCCCTTTCTAAAGTTGAATTCCAGAAGGTAGGAAACATCCTTTCATGCTTACATTACCATGACAAACTGAAAGAGATAAATCCCCAATGGATGGGTCGAGATGTGGGAGTTAGGGGATTAATGCTTTGATGCTTCCTCCAATTTATTTCTCCTATTATATGTGTTAAAAATATATACCATATGTCTTGCAGCATGTTTTAATCCCATCAAAATGTCTCACACAATTCCTTACGGGATATGCTTTTTGCTGCCAAGTTTTCACTGCTAGAATGCTGACTTACTATTCCTTTGCAGAGAGCTTCATGGTTTATTTTATGATAACATGTTGTTATAACTGCTCTGGTTGTAATTTTTATAAGGAGAATTGGTCCTGGGAGAATTTATTTTGAGAGTCATATACTTAATGGTGACAGAAAATGAGAGAAATATTTCCAAAAAGCAATGTATCCTTCAGTTGTTTTAATAGAACAGAAATTCCTTTGACAACATTTGTGAAAGCCTTTATTATACCCAGCATTTAAATTCAGTCCTTGAACTGGGGTTTTCCCAGATCATTTGAAGGTCAATTTTGGAATAGTTCTTGTGTCCTATGACACTTTTCAATGATAGCACTTTACAGAGAGAAACAAATTTAAGGCAAAAAGTCTCTTTTAGTAATACTAAGTATACAACAATTATAGCAGGTGACAAAAAAAGCTGCATGTAATTGCCCTAGGGAGAATTTTCTTTGTGCCACACTGTTGCTTTCAAAAAAAAAAAAAAAAAAGGGCAAGAAACAAAATTTCACATTTACTCCATAAATATACACAAATATAACATATCAAACAATTTAAAAAATAGTGAATAACAAGGTGAACGATTAGGTAAAGAGGACAACTTGAACTAGTTTTCACTTCAGATAAAAACAAGGTTAAAACTTTACACTAGGAATTAAGAACATGTTACGTTCAGGTTCCTCTGTGTGATGTTTTAGTTTGAAATCTCAATATCCATAAAGTTACCATTTGTTTTATACAACATTGTTCAGCTAAGTCACATAGGGTAGTACCCACTCTGGCCCCCAGGTATTTGATTTTCACCAATCAGGGATTACTACAAGATTTACTTAAGTACTCAAATATAATAAAACCGAAGTTATTATTATTTTTTTTAAGAAATTAAGTTGCTCCTAAACGTATGCACCCTGTTTCCAATCAAGCCTTCTAATTGTAATAACATTCCTCCACAGAGACTCTATTAGCATTTATGGGCTATATTAAGAAGAAATAATACACACAGATGAGCACAATTCCAGAGATGACCTTTGGGTTTTGCTTTACTTATTGGAAGTTATAACCTAAATAGATGTCAGGTGTGCAAATAGAATGTATTTTTTTGTTCCATAAAATCTGCTGGGCATGGTACAAATGCTGTCTTTTAAGCCCTTTAATGGGACTTAATAAATGCAGGGATGCAAACTGAGGAGTTACTTGACATCGTAACACCATTGGCAGTATATTGATGGTAAATACGAAATAATTTGTTTCTCCCCTCCCCAACTCTAACCTCATAAGTTTCACACATATCAGACCTTAGCTTGTCTTTGTCAGACTCAAATTGGATTTCCTTTTCTATCATCTCTAGACTCAGACTTCTATGACCCTAATTTGGCAGCTCTTCAAGGGGTTTATCATGTAAGCCTTTTCTTTTTCTAACGAAAAACACAGCTCAAATCCTCTTCACATTAGTCAATACTGTTTGACGTTTCATTTTCCAAAAGATACCATACTTTCTTAACTCAATTTTTAGAATTGTTTTTACTTTTCTATACAGAATAGCTAGCAAGTTTTAATTTTGAGTGAACAGAATTTGGTTTGAATACAAATTATGCATTAAAATTCTCCATAACTGGACTTCATAGTCAAATATAGGACAAAAATAATATAAACTATTTTATATACTATTAAATAAATTGGGCGTATCTTTAAGCCACTGTTATTTATAATTTAGGTGCTACTTCTACATTTAGGTATTTTGTATATACTCCTGTTGGACAGATTTTAATGGAGTTCAAATTTCTTCAGTGGTGTTCTGTTTAGCTTAAAGAACTGTGTGTCACAAAAATCTGAAAAAAGTATATAAGATTAGTCATGATTTTTAAATTTAATTGATGCTGGATAAATATAATTAGAAACAATTTCAAAATTGTATTACTACTAGAAATTCTCATCTGATCTATATATGAAAATATAGTCAAATATTTAAGGTTGCCTATATTACAGAAGGTAATGGTAAACTGAGGTTGCAGCTTATGACATTTAACCTACACATGGTATCATGGGTCATTTTGCTTTTTTCATTTCCCATTAGAGGAATTTTAATGAAGGAGGCCAGTAAAATATAAGTGTTGACGTGACACACTTACTGGGCCATATAAAGGTGACAAGCTTACGTAGACTACCCCCCACCATTATTATATTTTTTAATTCTGTGAGTATGGAACTCCAGAAGACTGGAAACCATGGCCTTTATCTTTTTCCCATGCCAGTTACTTATCCAGCATTTTCTTCAATAATTCTACAAGATGTAACTCTTGAGACATAAATCCTATTAGTTTGGTAGACAGTTATTATAGCAGTGGTTTTCCTTATTTTTCACCTCTTTGTCCCAATTCATTCTTATTAAGATTTAAATGTTGGGGATAATTTATTTTACCAAATGTTATAGAACGAAGAGAAATTAAAAGCAAATGGCTAAAGCTGACATAAGGTGTCAAGAGCTAACTGAGGATAAAACTCTAGTCGTGCAGACTTTAGTTGCTGTATTAGTCTGTTCTCATGTTGCAAAGACATACCCAAGACAGGGTAATTTATAAAGGAAAGAAGTTTAACGGACTCACATTTCCACATGGCTAGGGAGGCCTCACAATCATAGCACAAGGCGATTGTGGAGCAAAGTCATGTCTTACATGGCGGCACACAAAACAGCTTGTGCTGGGGAACACCCATTTATAAAACCATCAGATCTCCTGAGACTTATTCACTACCATGAAAACAGTATGGGGGAAACCACCCCCATGATTCAGTTATTTCCACCTGGCCCCGCCCTTGATATGTGGGGATTGTTACAATTCAAGGTGAGATTTGAGTGGGGACACAGCCAAACCACACCAATCGCTTAGGTAAGCGCAAGTCAAATGGCTGGTGTTCCCTCAAAAGTGAGTGTGCTGCAAGAGGATATGTGTGATACATGTATGTGTGCATAAGCATAATCACAAGATTAATGGATTTTAATAAAAGATTGAAAAAATAGTACCCAGAATACTCTATCACCCCAGTTTGCTTGATCGATCAATTGGCTTCCGGTGTCATAACTTTCATTCTCATCCCACTTATATAGTTAATTTTTATATTTGTAATAAAATGTATAGACAGTAAAAATAATATAGTAAATATATATAATAAATCTAGTATAACTAACTGAATAAATATAATAATATTTTTATTTCCTTGCTTTTATAGATATTATCTCTAAGAAAATCATAGGGGAAAACTTTATTATTGTTAGACAGTCCCTTAATCATTAAAGTACCCTAAACTTTTTTTCCAACTTGAAGTCGACTTTCCTAGCTGTGATTTTAATGGCTCCAACACATGTCACTGCATGATTCTCCACTGTTGCCTTTTAGATTGCTGTGATTTTTTTTTAAAAACTATAACCATGTACATGCAGATAACATCTTCAATGTTATCTGATAAATGAGATAAATTGTAGGCAAAAAAGTAAATAACCCTTGAAGGGTTATAAAGAGCTTGAAGCTCTTTATAAATGTTTTTAATCTAAGTTTCCAAGAGACTTGGAATCAATTCCATGCCCTCGGCTAAATTCTTAATCTTCCTTGGAGGCATGTTCTTCCTCCAGACCTCCTCAATTTAGTGAGTGGTACCAAAACCCACCCTCTTGCTCAACTCAAAAACCTGACTGCCTCTTTCTCCCTCTCCCTTACCCCTGGTTTTTGCCATTCTACGCTATCATTATGTTTCGTTCCTTCTACTTCCTTGCAGTGGTTTCTATCACATTTAGAATAAAATCTACGTTTTAAAAAAATATATAATCTGCATGCTGCCCACCCCTCTAACAGATCACTAACTCCCAGGCACACAGAGCAGACAAACTCTCTTTGACATGCTGTTCATCTGTTTG
>NW_022317177.1:0-3251 GCF_002776525.5 Piliocolobus tephrosceles
CTGAAACTCCGTCTCAAAAAACAAACAAACAAACAAACAAACAAACCCGGCCATTCCCGGCATCCCCTCTGAGAGACGGCTTCTCATCATGGCGGACCCTAGAGAGCAGGCGCTTCAGGCCTACCGCAAGAAGCTGCTTGAGCACAAGGAGATCCACGGCCGTCTTAAGGAGTTAAGGGAACAATTAAAAGAACTTACCAAGCAGTACGGAAAGTCTGAGAATGATCTGCAGGCCCTACAAAGTATCGGGCAGGTTGTGGGTGAAGTGCTTAAACAGTTAACTGAAGAAAAATTCATTGTTAAAGCTACCAATGGACCAAGATATGTTGTGGGTTGTCGTAGACAACTTGACAAAAGTAAGCTGAAGCCAGGAACAAGAGTTGCTTTGGATATGACTACACTAACTATCATGACATATTTGCCAAGAGAGGTGGATCCATTGGTTTATAACATGTCTCATGAGGACCCTGGGAATGTTTCTTATTCTGAGATTGGAGGGCTATCAGAACAGATCCGGGAATTAGAGAGGTGATAGAATTACCTCTTACAAACCCAGAGTTATTTCAGCGTGTAGGAATAATACCTCCAAAAGGCTGTTTGTTATATGGACCACCAGGTGTGGGAAAAACACTCTTGGCATGAGGCGTTGCTAGCCAGCTGGACTGCAATTTCTTAAAGGTTGTATCTAGTTCTATTGTAGACAAGTACATTGGTGAAAGTGCTTGTTTGATCAGAGAAATGTTTAATTATGCCAGAGACCATCAACCATGCATCATTTTTATGGATGAAATAGATGCTATTGGTGGTCGTCGGTTTTCTGAGGGTACTTCAGCTGACAGAGAGATTCAGAGAATGTTAATGGAGTTACTGAATCAAATGGATGGATTTGATACTCTGCATAGAGTTAAAATGATCATGGCTACAAACAGACCAGATACACTGGATCCTGCTTTGCTGCGTCCAGGGAGATTAGATAGAAAAATATATATTGATTCGCCAAATGAGCAAGCAAGGTTAGACATACTGAAAATCCACACAGGTCCCATTACAAAGCATGGTGAAATAGATTATGAAGCAATTGTGAAGCTTTCAGATGGCTTTCATGGAGCAGACCTGAGAAACGTTTGTACTGAAGCTGGTATGTTCGCAATTTGTGCTGATCATGATTTTGTAGTACAGGAAGACTTCAGGAAAGTAGTCAGAAAAGTGGCTGATTCTAAGAAGCTAGAGTCTAAATTGGACTAAAAACCTGTGTAACTTAGTGTAAGATTTTTGATGGCTGCATGACAGATGTTGGCTTAATGTAAAAATAAAGTTGAAGAAAATAATGTATGTATTGGCAATGATGTCATTAAAAGTGTATGAATAAAAATATAAGTAACATCATAAAAATTAGTAATTCAACTTTTAAGATAGAGAAGAAATTTGTATGTTTGTTAAAGCTGCATTTGTTGCAGCAAGTTACAAAGAGTGTTGAAGCTTTTCATATTTGCTGTGTGAGTATTTTGTAAAACATTGAAAGTTGTTTGAGAGAGTGGTATAAGAAAGCATTTCTTATGACTTATTTTGTATCATTTGTTTTCCTCATCTAAAAAGTTGAATAAAATCTGTTTGATTTAGTTCTCCTAAAAAAAATAGAATAAAAATTTAAAAATTGGGCTAAAATACATGAACTAGATTGTTTCCAACCGTTCCTGCAGCTTTGTCAAGTCCACGTTAAAAAATTACATGTATGGATTTATTTCCTGACCCTTAATTGTAGTCCATGAATGTGTATGTATTGATCTTGTATCCTACAACTTTGCAGAATTTGATTGTTGGTGTTAACAGTGTTATCATTACTTAGGATTTTAATTATATGTATGTGTGTACATATATATATATATATAATTATAACATCTCTATGTAGAAATAAGCTTATTACTTTTCCAATTGTAGTGTTTCTTTTCTTGTATTGCTCAATTATTCTGGCCTGAAAGTTTTTAGTCTTTCGCCATTGCATGTAATGGTAGTTTTGAGTTTTTTATATGTACCTTTTATTGAGGTACATATAAAAGTTTTAGTCTATATATAGTTTACTAAGTGCTCTTATCAAAGTGTTTTGGATTATGTCAAATTTTTTCTCTATTAATTGAGATGATCATGTTCCTTTCTAAAATTCATTCTACTGAGTTGGTATATTGCATTGACTAATTGCAATTGTTAGAGTGAGAAACATTGGAGTTACAACTTTTAATGTTTAAAACAATTCATCAGTGAAACCATCTGGTTCTGGACTTTTCCTGTTGTATGTTTTTGATAACTTATGTGGTCTTTTGCTAGTTACAAGTTGTATTAGACTTATTCAGAGAAATAGAAGCAATAGAATAAATATCTACCTCTATGTCTATATCTGCGTGTGTGTATATATGTGTGTGTGTTAATATATGGGACAGAGCTCTTTAGAGTTGTCATGGCGGTATCTGTGCAGAGGGCCTTTCTCAGCCATCTGTGGGCTGGTTTGGAGAACCTTCTATTCTTCTGCTCACCTCATTTCAGTGCTGGCCCTTGTTGGCAGCAGCAAGCTTTTGCCCCTCACCAGAGGAAACAGTGTTACCCCATTAACACCTTTTTGCCAATCTCCTGTGTGGAGCTCTGCAAAGACAGTAACTGGCAGCCAGACTTGGAAGCCTCAGAGCTATTGCTGGCCATCACTGCTGCTCCTTATACCCCATGCAACTTTCTGCTCCCCAGATGAGGCACAGAATTATATCTACACAGACGTTCAGCCTTGGAAGGCATCAGATAACAGCCCCAGGACTCAGAACAATCATTGGGGTAGATGGGTACCACAGCAGCACTTGCCTCCCTACTTGGCCAGCCATGACCTGGTGTGTAAACATAATGAGCCACCAGTATTCTAACATCCCTACAATCTGCTCCTGCTGAGAATTGGCCAGCCTCATATGACATTCCCTTACACACAAAATTTGATATTAAATGTTTATCCTTTTGTATATGGCTTATTTTACATAGTATGTCTTCAAGGTTCATCCACGATGTAGCATGTATCAGCCTTGCTTTTTTTTTTCCTGAAATGGAGTCTCTCTTTGTCATCCAGGCTGGAGTGCACAACAATGCAATCCTGACTCTTTGCTGCCTCAACCTCCCCAGGCTCAACTGATCCTTCTGACTCAGATGGTCCTCCCCTGTGGCTGGGACTACAGGCACACACGATCAAGCCTAGAAATTTTTGTACTTTTTGTAGATAT
>NW_022317178.1:0-1210 GCF_002776525.5 Piliocolobus tephrosceles
GCTGCAAGAAAGTAAAGGTGTAACTCTGTGAGATGAATGCACACAGAGCAAAACAGTTTCTCAGAAAGCTTATTTCCAGTCTTCATCTGAGGATATTTCCTTTGTCACCCTAGGCTTCAATGTGATCCCAAATATCCTTTCTCAGATTTCTGCAAAACAGTGCTACCAAACTGCTCCATGAAAAGAATCGAGTAACTCTGTGAGATAAATTCACAAATCACAAAGAAGTTTCTCAGAAAGATTCTTTTTAATTTTCGTCTGGGGATATTCCCTTTTACACCATAGGCCTCAATGCGCTCCCAAATATCCCTTTGTCGATTCCACAAAAATAGTGTTAGGAAAGTGCTCCATGAAAAGAAAGGTGTAAATCTTTGAAATAAATTCACACGTCACAAAGCTGTTTCTCAGAAAGCTTCTTTTTGGTTTTCATCTGAGGATATTTCCTTTGTCACCATAGGCTTTGATACTCTTTAAATTACCGTATTGCAGATTCCATGAAAATAGTGTTATCAAACTGCTCCATTAAACGAATGGTGTACCTCTTTATGATGAATTCACACATCATGGAGCAGTTTCTCAAAAAGTTTCTTTCTAGTTTTTATCTGAGGATATTTCCTTTGTCACCATAGGCTTCAATGCAATCCAAAATATCCCTTCTCAGATTCCCATAAAACAGTTCCACCAAACTGATCCATGAAAAGAATCATGTAACTTTCTGAGATGAATTAACACATCATGAAGCAGTTTCTCAGAAAGTTTCTTTCTAATTTTTATAGGAGGATATTTCCTTTGTCACCATAAGCTTCAAAGCGGTCTGAAATATCCCATTGCAGATTCCAAGAAAATAGTGTTAACAAACTGCTCAATGAAGAGAAGAGTGTAACTCTGTGAGATGAATTGGCACATCACAGAGCAGTCTCTCAGAAAGCTTCTTTCTAGTTTCTATCTGAGGATGTTTCCTTTGTCATCATTGGCTTCAATGCAATCAAAAATATCCCTTCTCAGATTCCTCAAAAACAGTGCTACAAAACTGCTCTATAAAAATACTTATGTAACCCTGTGAGATGAATCAACCCATCACAAACCTTTTTACATGAGGATATTTCCTTTGTATATTTGAGGATATTTCACTAGTTTCTATATGAGCATATTGCCTTTGACATCAAAGACTTCAGTTCACTCTGAAATTGCCCATTGCAGATTCCTCAAA
>NW_022317179.1:0-1210 GCF_002776525.5 Piliocolobus tephrosceles
TTTGAGGAATCTGCAATGGGCAATTTCAGAGTGAACTGAAGTCTTTGATGTCAAAGGCAATATGCTCATATAGAAACTAGTGAAATATCCTCAAATATACAAAGGAAATATCCTCATGTAAAAAGGTTTGTGATGGGTTGATTCATCTCACAGGGTTACATAAGTATTTTTATAGAGCAGTTTTGTAGCACTGTTTTTGAGGAATCTGAGAAGGGATATTTTTGATTGCATTGAAGCCAATGATGACAAAGGAAACATCCTCAGATAGAAACTAGAAAGAAGCTTTCTGAGAGACTGCTCTGTGATGTGCCAATTCATCTCACAGAGTTACACTCTTCTCTTCATTGAGCAGTTTGTTAACACTATTTTCTTGGAATCTGCAATGGGATATTTCAGACCGCTTTGAAGCTTATGGTGACAAAGGAAATATCCTCCTATAAAAATTAGAAAGAAACTTTCTGAGAAACTGCTTCATGATGTGTTAATTCATCTCAGAAAGTTACATGATTCTTTTCATGGATCAGTTTGGTGGAACTGTTTTATGGGAATCTGAGAAGGGATATTTTGGATTGCATTGAAGCCTATGGTGACAAAGGAAATATCCTCAGATAAAAACTAGAAAGAAACTTTTTGAGAAACTGCTCCATGATGTGTGAATTCATCATAAAGAGGTACACCATTCGTTTAATGGAGCAGTTTGATAACACTATTTTCATGGAATCTGCAATACGGTAATTTAAAGAGTATCAAAGCCTATGGTGACAAAGGAAATATCCTCAGATGAAAACCAAAAAGAAGCTTTCTGAGAAACAGCTTTGTGACGTGTGAATTTATTTCAAAGATTTACACCTTTCTTTTCATGGAGCACTTTCCTAACACTATTTTTGTGGAATCGACAAAGGGATATTTGGGAGCGCATTGAGGCCTATGGTGTAAAAGGGAATATCCCCAGACGAAAATTAAAAAGAATCTTTCTGAGAAACTTCTTTGTGATTTGTGAATTTATCTCACAGAGTTACTCGATTCTTTTCATGGAGCAGTTTGGTAGCACTGTTTTGCAGAAATCTGAGAAAGGATATTTGGGATCACATTGAAGCCTAGGGTGACAAAGGAAATATCCTCAGATGAAGACTGGAAATAAGCTTTCTGAGAAACTGTTTTGCTCTGTGTGCATTCATCTCACAGAGTTACACCTTTACTTTCTTGCAGC
>NW_022317180.1:0-2938 GCF_002776525.5 Piliocolobus tephrosceles
TAGTCCCAGCCACAGGGGAGGACCATCTGAGTCAGAAGGATCAGTTGAGCCTGGGGAGGTTGAGGCAGCAAAGAGTCAGGATTGCATTGTTGTGCACTCCAGCCTGGATGACAAAGAGAGACTCCATTTCAGGAAAAAAAAAAGCAAGGCTGATACATGCTACAACATGGATGAACCTTGAAGACACACTATGTAAAATAAGCCAAATACAAAAGGATAAACATTTAATATCAAATTTTGTGTGTAAGGGAATGTCATATGAGGCTGGCCAATTCTCAGCAGGAGCAGATTGTAGGGATGTTAGAATACTGGTGGCTCATTATGTTTACACACCAGGTCATGGCTGGCCAAGTAGGGAGGCAAGTGCTGCTGTGGTACCCATCTACCCCAATGATTGTTCTGAGTCCTGGGGCTGTTATCTGATGCCTTCCAAGGCTGAACGTCTGTGTAGATATAATTCTGTGCCTCATCTGGGGAGCAGAAAGTTGCATGGGGTATAAGGAGCAGCAGTGATGGCCAGCAATAGCTCTGAGGCTTCCAAGTCTGGCTGCCAGTTACTGTCTTTGCAGAGCTCCACACAGGAGATTGGCAAAAAGGTGTTAATGGGGTAACACTGTTTCCTCTGGTGAGGGGCAGAAGCTTGCTGCTGCCAACAAGGGCCAGCACTGAAATGAGGTGAGCGGAAGAATAGAAGGTTCTCCAAACCAGCCCATAGATGGCTGAGAAAGGCCCTCTGCACAGATACCGCCATGACAACTCTAAAGAGCTCTGTCCCATATATTAACACACACACATATATACACACACGCAGATATAGACATAGAGGTAGATATTTATTCTATTGCTTCTATTTCTCTGAATAAGTCTAATACAACTTGTAACTAGCAAAAGACCACATAAGTTATCAAAAACATACAACAGGAAAAGTCCAGAACCAGATGGTTTCACTGATGAATTGTTTTAAACATTAAAAGTTGTAACTCCAATGTTTCTCACTCTAACAATTGCAATTAGTCAATGCAATATACCAACTCAGTAGAATGAATTTTAGAAAGGAACATGATCATCTCAATTAGTAGAGAAAAAATTTGACATAATCCAAAACACTTTGATAAGAGCACTTAGTAAACTATATATAGACTAAAACTTTCATATGTACCTCAATAAAAGGTACATATAAAAAACTCAAAACTACCATTACATGCAATGGCGAAAGACTAAAAACTTTCAGGCCAGAATAATTGAGCAATACAAGAAAAGAAACACTACAACTGGAAAAGTAATAAGCTTATTTCTACATAGAGATGTTATAATTATATATATATATATATATATATGTACACACATACATATAATTAAAATCCTAAGTAATGATAACACTGTTAACACCAACAATCAAATTCTGCAAAGTTGTAGGATACAAGATCAATACATACACATTCATGGACTAGAATTAAGGGTCAGGAAATAAATCCATACATGTAATTTTTTAACGTGGACTTGACAAAGCTGCAGGAACTGTTGGAAACAATCTAGTTCATGTATTTTAGCCCAATTTTTTAATTTTTATTCTTTTTTTTTTAGGAGAATTAAATCAAACAGATTTTATTCAACTTTTTAGATGAGGAAAACAAATGATACAAAATAAGTCATAAGAAATGCTTTCTTATACCACTATCTCAAACAACTTTCAATGTTTTACAAAATACTCACACAGCAAATATGAAAAGCTTCAACACTCTTTCTTTGTAACTTGCTGCAATAAATGCAGCTTTAACAAACATACAAATTTCTTCTGTATCTTAAAAGTTGAATTACTAATTTTTATGATGTTACTTATATTTTTATTCATACACTTTTAATGACATCATTGCCAATACATACATTATTGTCTTCAACTTTATTTTTACATTAAGCCAACATCTGTCATGCAGCCATCAAAAATCTTACACTAAGTTACACAGGTTTGTAGTCCAATTTAGACTCTAGCTTCTTAGAATCAGCCACTTTTCTGACTACTTTCCTGAAGTCTTCCTGTACTACAAAATCATGATCAGCACAAATTGCGAACATACCAGCTTCAGTACAAACGTTTCTCAGGTCTGCTCCATGAAAGCCATCTGAAAGCTTCACAATTGCTTCATAATCTATTTCACCATGCTTTGTAATGGGACCTGCGTGGATTTTCAGTATGTCTAACCTTGCTTGCTCATTTGGTGAATCAATATATATTTTTCTATCTAATCTCCCTGGATGCAGCAAAGCAGGATCCAGTGTATCTGGTCTGTTTGTAGCCATGATCATTTTAACTCTATGCAGAGTATCAAATCCATCCATTTGATTCAGTAACTCCATTAACGTTCTCTGAATCTCTCTGTCAGCTGAAGTACCCTCAGAAAACCGACGACCACCAATAGCATCTATTTCATCCATAAAAATGATGCATGGTTGATGGTCTCTGGCATAATTAAACATTTCTCTGATCAAACGAGCACTTTCACCAATGTACTTGTCTACAATAGAACTAGATACAACCTTTAAGAAATTGCAGTCCAGCTGGCTAGCAACGCCTCATGCCAAGAGTGTTTTTCCCACACCTGGTGGTCCATATAACAAACAGCCTTTTGGAGGTATTATTCCTACATGCTGAAATAACTCTGGGTTTGTAAGAGGTAATTCTATCACCTCTCTAATTCCCGGATCTGTTCTGATAGCCCTCCAATCTCAGAATAAGAAACATTCCCAGGGTCCTCATGAGACATGTTATAAACCAATGGATCCACCTCTCTTGGCAAATATGTCATGATAGTTAGTGTAGTCATATCCAAAGCAACTCTTGTTCCTGGCTTCAGCTTACTTTTGTCAAGTTGTGGACGACAACCCACAACATATCTTGGTCCATTGGTAGCTTTAACAATGAATTTTTCTTCAGTTAACT
>NW_022317181.1:0-2939 GCF_002776525.5 Piliocolobus tephrosceles
AGTTAACTGAAGAAAAATTCATTGTTAAAGCTACCAATGGACCAAGATATGTTGTGGGTTGTCGTCCACAACTTGACAAAAGTAAGCTGAAGCCAGGAACAAGAGTTGCTTTGGATATGACTACACTAACTATCATGACATATTTGCCAAGAGAGGTGGATCCATTGGTTTATAACATGTCTCATGAGGACCCTGGGAATGTTTCTTATTCTGAGATTGGAGGGCTATCAGAACAGATCCGGGAATTAGAGAGGTGATAGAATTACCTCTTACAAACCCAGAGTTATTTCAGCATGTAGGAATAATACCTCCAAAAGGCTGTTTGTTATATGGACCACCAGGTGTGGGAAAAACACTCTTGGCATGAGGCGTTGCTAGCCAGCTGGACTGCAATTTCTTAAAGGTTGTATCTAGTTCTATTGTAGACAAGTACATTGGTGAAAGTGCTCGTTTGATCAGAGAAATGTTTAATTATGCCAGAGACCATCAACCATGCATCATTTTTATGGATGAAATAGATGCTATTGGTGGTCGTCGGTTTTCTGAGGGTACTTCAGCTGACAGAGAGATTCAGAGAACGTTAATGGAGTTACTGAATCAAATGGATGGATTTGATACTCTGCATAGAGTTAAAATGATCATGGCTACAAACAGACCAGATACACTGGATCCTGCTTTGCTGCATCCAGGGAGATTAGATAGAAAAATATATATTGATTCACCAAATGAGCAAGCAAGGTTAGACATACTGAAAATCCACGCAGGTCCCATTACAAAGCATGGTGAAATAGATTATGAAGCAATTGTGAAGCTTTCAGATGGCTTTCATGGAGCAGACCTGAGAAACGTTTGTACTGAAGCTGGTATGTTCGCAATTTGTGCTGATCATGATTTTGTAGTACAGGAAGACTTCAGGAAAGTAGTCAGAAAAGTGGCTGATTCTAAGAAGCTAGAGTCTAAATTGGACTACAAACCTGTGTAACTTAGTGTAAGATTTTTGATGGCTGCATGACAGATGTTGGCTTAATGTAAAAATAAAGTTGAAGACAATAATGTATGTATTGGCAATGATGTCATTAAAAGTGTATGAATAAAAATATAAGTAACATCATAAAAATTAGTAATTCAACTTTTAAGATACAGAAGAAATTTGTATGTTTGTTAAAGCTGCATTTATTGCAGCAAGTTACAAAGAAAGAGTGTTGAAGCTTTTCATATTTGCTGTGTGAGTATTTTGTAAAACATTGAAAGTTGTTTGAGATAGTGGTATAAGAAAGCATTTCTTATGACTTATTTTGTATCATTTGTTTTCCTCATCTAAAAAGTTGAATAAAATCTGTTTGATTTAATTCTCCTAAAAAAAAAAGAATAAAAATTAAAAAATTGGGCTAAAATACATGAACTAGATTGTTTCCAACAGTTCCTGCAGCTTTGTCAAGTCCACGTTAAAAAATTACATGTATGGATTTATTTCCTGACCCTTAATTCTAGTCCATGAATGTGTATGTATTGATCTTGTATCCTACAACTTTGCAGAATTTGATTGTTGGTGTTAACAGTGTTATCATTACTTAGGATTTTAATTATATGTATGTGTGTACATATATATATATATATATATATAATTATAACATCTCTATGTAGAAATAAGCTTATTACTTTTCCAGTTGTAGTGTTTCTTTTCTTGTATTGCTCAATTATTCTGGCCTGAAAGTTTTTAGTCTTTCGCCATTGCATGTAATGGTAGTTTTGAGTTTTTTATATGTACCTTTTATTGAGGTACATATGAAAGTTTTAGTCTATATATAGTTTACTAAGTGCTCTTATCAAAGTGTTTTGGATTATGTCAAATTTTTTCTCTACTAATTGAGATGATCATGTTCCTTTCTAAAATTCATTCTACTGAGTTGGTATATTGCATTGACTAATTGCAATTGTTAGAGTGAGAAACATTGGAGTTACAACTTTTAATGTTTAAAACAATTCATCAGTGAAACCATCTGGTTCTGGACTTTTCCTGTTGTATGTTTTTGATAACTTATGTGGTCTTTTGCTAGTTACAAGTTGTATTAGACTTATTCAGAGAAATAGAAGCAATAGAATAAATATCTACCTCTATGTCTATATCTGCGTGTGTGTATATATGTGTGTGTGTTAATATATGGGACAGAGCTCTTTAGAGTTGTCATGGCGGTATCTGTGCAGAGGGCCTTTCTCAGCCATCTATGGGCTGGTTTGGAGAACCTTCTATTCTTCCGCTCACCTCATTTCAGTGCTGGCCCTTGTTGGCAGCAGCAAGCTTCTGCCCCTCACCAGAGGAAACAGTGTTACCCCATTAACACCTTTTTGCCAATCTCCTGTGTGGAGCTCTGCAAAGACAGTAACTGGCAGCCAGACTTGGAAGCCTCAGAGCTATTGCTGGCCATCACTGCTGCTCCTTATACCCCATGCAACTTTCTGCTCCCCAGATGAGGCACAGAATTATATCTACACAGACGTTCAGCCTTGGAAGGCATCAGATAACAGCCCCAGGACTCAGAACAATCATTGGGGTAGATGGGTACCACAGCAGCACTTGCCTCCCTACTTGGCCAGCCATGACCTGGTGTGTAAACATAATGAGCCACCAGTATTCTAACATCCCTACAATCTGCTCCTGCTGAGAATTGGCCAGCCTCATATGACATTCCCTTACACACAAAATTTGATATTAAATGTTTATCCTTTTGTATTTGGCTTATTTTACATAGTGTGTCTTCAAGGTTCATCCATGTTGTAGCATGTATCAGCCTTGCTTTTTTTTTTTCCTGAAATGGAGTCTCTCTTTGTCATCCAGGCTGGAGTGCACAACAATGCAATCCTGACTCTTTGCTGCCTCAACCTCCCCAGGCTCAACTGATCCTTCTGACTCAGATGGTCCTCCCCTGTGGCTGGGACTA
>NW_022317182.1:0-5753 GCF_002776525.5 Piliocolobus tephrosceles
TCCATTGGGGTAAACTGCCTAAAGGCTTCCATTAACCTTTCTAAATAGACAGCTGGGCTTTCTGTCTTTCCCTGCAGTACAGAGTATACTTTGGCCAAATTAGTGGGCTTAGGAGCAGCAGCCCGGAGACCTGCCATTAGAGTCTGGCGATAAACGAGTAGCCTTCCCCTACCTTCTGCTGTGTTGTAATCCCATCTGGGTCTGGTCAGAGGGAAGGCTGCATTGATGAGGTCAGGGTTGGCTGTCAGCTGGCCGTCGTCTCCAGGAACCAGTTTGTGGGCCTCAACCTGTATTCTTTCCCGCTCCTCCGTTGTGAACAGTATCCGGAGGAGCTGCTGACAATCATCCCAAGTGGGCTGGTGGGTGAACGTGACACTGTCTAGAAGGGCCGTTAAGTCTTTGGGGTTATCTGAGAACCGGGCATTCTGGGTTTTCCAATTGCATAAATCGCTGGTGGAAAATGGCCAATACTGGAGCCTAGGGTTACCTGTATCATCAGGGGGTCCTATTTCTCTTAAGGGGAGTGCTATAGTGGAATCGGGGGCCACGGGACTGTCTTGCATTGGGCGCATCCACGCGTTCCTCCCGCTGGTCCCCCGGAACTATTTTCGTTTTCGATTGCCACTGGCGCGTCCGCTGCCTCCCGTTCCTCGTGTCCCCCGGGGAGGGCTGCTGGTGGGGCCTTAGGTTGAGGACCGGGATGAGGGAGATAGGGTGGGGGTTCTAAGGTTAGAGGGTCCTGACTGTCAGACAACACAGGGTGGAGGGGTGCGGATGGTGTTCTTGGCTTGTGAGAGTTTTCCACTGGTCGTGCGACCAGTGCTTTACATGGCTCCGGGGCCAGTACAAAAGGAGTTAGCCAGGGTGGCGGGTTTTCCACAAGGTCTTGCCATATCAAGATGTAGGGGATCTGATCAGGATGCCCCGAACGTCCTGGCAGGAAACTTTTAGTTTTTACCTTAGTGATAATAGGGAGGCAAAATGTTCCCTCGGGAGGCCACCCTACGTCGAAAGTGGGCCACTCTGAGCAGCAGAAGGTTATCAATTTTCCTTTCTTTAGCTCTACACTAAGGTCATAGCCCCTAGCTTTGACATCTTTAAAGTTATTTACAAGGAGAGAGAGTGGCGTACTCTGGGCGCCGCCCATTTCAGGAACCCCTGGAGGTAGAGAAAGGGATACAGAGAAATATCAGTAACAGGATTTGAAGTAACTTTTGTCTCCTCCAGCGGCTCCTGAAAAGTGAAAGTGAGTTCTAAACGAGTAACAGTCTACAACAGCAACAACAGACAACAGTTCTGCAAGCGTGTTTCGGGTTTAGTTCCCAATCAGAGTCAGACAGGCCAACAGAATACAGAGGCCCCAGATGGACACCGGAGGATGTCTCCTACTGGTCCCTGGTGGCTGTCTTATAGCTTGTCCGCCAAGACTATGCCAACCTCACTACAGATCCCGCAGGATTCCTCAGAGAGACAAAGACGAACAGAGACAAAGCCGGCTTACTTACTGATTAGTGATGACCCATTGACCTGGAGTCTGGTGGGCTCGGGGGGAATCCCGGACGAGCCTCCAAATGTTGTGCCCTGAGTTCCGAGACCCCCCTCAAAGACGACCACCAGAAACCGAAGTCAAAGCCAAGCGGCCGGGATCACTTTATTGCAAGTTCGAACCCGGACCGCTCTCCATACAGGCGTAGTCAGGAGGGCAAGACAGAGGTCCCGAGCACAGCTCAAGCCTACTTTTTATAGTAAGGCACAAACAGGTTACAGAAGATTAGGGCATTTTTGCAGTTACAAGATTGGGATTGGCTGACATTTTGAAGTTTGAACATTCGGCAGTCTGGTTGGCTCCCGCCCTTTTTTAAACCACAAACATCTAGGGGTTTTTTATTTTTTTTTTAGACAAACTGCTTAACCATGGGTGGGAGGGGGGTGGTTTCGATTGGGCAAGCAGGGGGTACGTGACCGGGGGCTGCAAGCACCAGTAATCAGAACAGAACAGAACAGGACAGGGACTTTCACAACGCTTGTCCATACAACGTCTGGAATCTATAGATAACATAACCGGTTAGGTCAGGGGTCGATCTTTAACCAGGCCCAGGGCGCTGCCTGGGCTGTCTGCCTGTGGATTTCATTTCTGCCTTTTAGTCTTTTCATTCCCCCGTCTCTGGTACCTTTAAGAGCCAATCTTGGGTCTTATACTGATTCTGTTGTCATGACGGGCTGGTATTGAGCTCTAAGGACCATTAGTTGGACAGTGTGGATTTTACAGGACCCATAAGGACAACCGACATTCTGTTCGACCCAAGAATCTTTACAATAGGTGATTTGTTGGTCAAAGAGAAAACAGATAGTGGGGGTGACTTTTCCCGGTTGTGCGGCAAAATCAGAGAAATTTAGATAGATGGCCGTTTGACACCCTGCAGGGTGGCAGTCAGCCATTGCCAAAACCTGGCTCTCTTTTTGTGTCTGGTCATGGTCGGTCCAATTCTCAGTTAAGTAAAAATGCCAAGCAAATGGGGATGAGGTCCCCTGTGATTGGGTCTCCCAGATAAAGACCTGTACAAGCAAAAGCATTGTGAGGGAAAGGGATATTATATTTACAGTTTAGGTTGTTGATGGCGCAAGGTGAGTTTTAAAGGATTGTCTTTAGTCCGGTCGATTGTCCAAGCCACTGGCGGTCCGACAAGGTCCGAGACTGGATCCACTGGTTTGGCGTGTGTGTAATGGATCCAGGTGGCGATTCCTTCCACCTTGAGTGCGGTTGGTGTTGTCAAGATTATCTGGAACAGTCCTTTCCACCTCGGCTCTAAGGTCTCTTGCTGATGGCGTTTGATGAGAACCCAATCTCCTGGCTGGAACTGATGTGGTTCGGGTGGAGGTCCTGTTTTGTACAGCTCCCTTAGGTTAGGCCAGACCTCCTCATGAACTTTCTGTAGAGTTTGTAGGGAGAATAAGAGTTTAAGACTATCATCGGCTTCGGTTTTAATTAGATTGTCTTTCAGGTCAGGGATGATAGGGGGAGGCCGGCCATACATAATTTCATAAGGGGTAAGTCCTAATTTGTAAGGGGAGTTACGCACTCTGAACAGAGAGTAGGGGAGAAGGAATACCCAGTTAGCGCCAGTCTCCATGGTCAATTTAGTTAGGGTCTCTTTTAATGTTCTATTCATTCTTTCTACCTGCCCTGAGCTCTGGGGGCGGTATGCACAATGTAATTTCCAATCAGTCCCGAGAATGGAAGCCAGTCCCTGACGTACCTTAGCGAAGAAGGCAGGCCCATTGTCTGATCCTATCATAACTGGGAATCCATACCTGGGCAAGATTTCTTCTAGGATTTTTTTCGCCACAACCTGAGCAGTCTCTCTCTTTGTGGGGAAAGCTTCCGTCCATCCTGAAAAGGTATCTACAAAGACTAGCAAGTATTTATATCCATATTTTCCTGGTTTTATTTCTGTGAAGTCAACTTCCCAATAGGCCCCAGGTCTGTCTCCTCTCTGCCTTTTTCCACTGCTTTGGGGTTGGTTACCTGCCTTATTGAGTTGGCAAACTGCAGTTTTTGACTACTTGATCAGCCTTTCTGGAGGCGTCTTTAATTTTTAGAGTGTCTTATTAAGTCCAGTATTTGCTGCAAGCCTAAATGCGTGCTCCGATGGATTTGTTCTAACACTCGTTGTCCTAATTTTTCTGGGAGTATGATGTTATTTTCGGAGTCTTTCCACCAATTATTAAGGATTTGGGCCATGGGAAGTTTGTCTATCCACTGAAGGTCACTCTCTGAGTATTCTGGATTTGGGGGTAACTCTTTGGGCCCCGGGTCAGGTAGTTGTAGGGCTAGTAGTTGTGTGAGAGTTTTAGCCACATTTTTAGCAGTCTGATCGGCCAAGTTATTTCTTCAGGAGACTGAGTCAGTAGCCTTTTGGTGTCCTGGGCAGTGGACTATTGCTAGCTTTCTGGGTCCCCAAAGGGCTGCTAGTAAGGCTAGGATTTCTTCCTTATTTTTGATATTTTTTCCTTCTGCCGTGAGGAGCCCCCTTTCTCTGTATATTGCCCCATGTATGTGGGCGGTAGCAAAAGCATACCGACTGTCAGTATATATTGTCAGTTTGTGGTCTCTTCCCATTTTTAGGGCTTGGGTTAAAGCCACTAATTCAGCTTTTTGAGCTGATGTCCCCGGGGGCAAAGGCTCTGCCCAAACTATTTTGGTTTCTGAAGTTACCGCCGCCCCTGCGTACCTTTGTCCTTGGTAGACGAAACTGCTCCCATTGGTGAACCAGATGAGGTCGGCGTTGGGCAGTGGGTGGTCTTGCAGGTCTTCCCTGACTCTGTGCACCTGGGCCAATATCTCGGAGCAGTCATGGAACGGGGTTTCTAAGTCCGGATTTGGCAGTAGTGACGCAGGGTTCAGGGTTGTTGGGGGCAGGAAGGTTATCCTGAGGGTGTTTAGCAGTAGCCCCTGGTAGTGGGTGAGCCGGGCATTGCTAATCCATCGATCAGGCGGCTGTCTGAGAATGCCTTCGATGGCATGTGGAGTAGTGACCCGTAGTTCCTGGCCCATGATCAGTTTATCAGCATCTTGCACCATCAAAGCGGTTGCTGTGATTATTCGGAGGCAGGGAGGCCATCCTGCGGCTAATGGGTCCAATTTTTTTGACAGATATGCAACCGGCCTCCGCCAGAGGCCTAAATACTGAGTTAATACCGCTTTGGCAACTCCCGCTTTCGTCCACGTATAAGTGGAAGGGCTTGGAGACGTCAGGGAGTCCCAACGCAGGGGCCGACAACAGAGTAGTTTTGATCTGTTGGAAGGCCAACTCAGCCTCTTCCGTCCAATTGAAGGGCTGCTGTTCTTTTGTTGCCTGGTACAGGGGCTTGGCTAACTCTGCAAACCCGGGTATCCATAACCTACAGAATCCCGCCGACCCCAGGAATTCTCTTACTTGTCTTGTTGATTGGGGTCTAGGGATACGTAGGACTGTCTCTTTTCTGGCACTGGTCAACCAGCGTTGCCCCCCTTTTAATAGGTATCCCAGATAGGTCACCTCTGATTTGCAGATTTGAGCCTTTTTTGCTGAGGCCCAGTAGCCTAGTCTCCCCAAAGTGTTTAGGAGGTTTTCGGTTCCTTGAACGCAGGCTTCTGGAGATGTAGCTGCTATTAAAAGATCATCAGCATACTGCAAAAGGGTTATTTCAGGGTGTTGCCGCCGGTACTCACCCAGATCCTCGTGGAGGGCTTCATTGAACAGGGTTGGCGAGTTCTTGAATCCCTGTGGCAATCTGGTCCATGTTAGCTGGCCGTTTATACCCCTCTCGGGGTCTGTCCATTTAAATGCAAAAAGCTCTTGACTTTTGGGAGCCAAGGGTAGGCTGAAAAAAGCATCTTTTAAATCCAAGACAGTATACCATTGCTTTTCAGGGTCCAAGGTACTTAAAAGGGTATATGGGTTGGGTACAGTGGGATGTATGTTCATGACTCTTTTGTTGACTTCTCTCAGATCTTGCACCGGCCTATAGTCTTTACTATTAGGTTTACAGACAGGTAACAACGGAGTGTTCCATGGCGAATGACAGGCGCGCAGAACTCCTTGATCTAAGAGCCGGCGGATGTGGGGCGTAATTCCCTCTAAATCTTCTAATTTTTGGAGTTTTTTCTTAATGTCGGGGGCTGCCTGGTTTACAAAGGACATAACAACAGCCGCTTGGTTCTCGGGGGCCTCTGGGTCCATTGGGGTAAACTGCCTAAAGGCTTCCATTAA
>NW_022317183.1:0-5753 GCF_002776525.5 Piliocolobus tephrosceles
TTAATGGAAGCCTTTAGGCAGTTTACCCCAATGGACCCAGAGGCCCCCGAGAACCAAGCGGCTGTTGTTATGTCCTTTGTAAACCAGGCAGCCCCCGACATTAAGAAAAAACTCCAAAAATTAGAAGATTTAGAGGGAATTACGCCCCACATCCGCCGGCTCTTAGATCAAGGAGTTCTGCGCGCCTGTCATTCGCCATGGAACACTCCGTTGTTACCTGTCTGTAAACCTAATAGTAAAGACTATAGGCCGGTGCAAGATCTGAGAGAAGTCAACAAAAGAGTCATGAACATACATCCCACTGTACCCAACCCATATACCCTTTTAAGTACCTTGGACCCTGAAAAGCAATGGTATACTGTCTTGGATTTAAAAGATGCTTTTTTCAGCCTACCCTTGGCTCCCAAAAGTCAAGAGCTTTTTGCATTTAAATGGACAGACCCCGAGAGGGGTATAAACGGCCAGCTAACATGGACCAGATTGCCACAGGGATTCAAGAACTCGCCAACCCTGTTCAATGAAGCCCTCCACGAGGATCTGGGTGAGTACCGGCGGCAACACCCTGAAATAACCCTTTTGCAGTATGCTGATGATCTTTTAATAGCAGCTACATCTCCAGAAGCCTGCGTTCAAGGAACCGAAAACCTCCTAAACACTTTGGGGAGACTAGGCTACTGGGCCTCAGCAAAAAAGGCTCAAATCTGCAAATCAGAGGTGACCTATCTGGGATACCTATTAAAAGGGGGGCAACGCTGGTTGACCAGTGCCAGAAAAGAGACAGTCCTACGTATCCCTAGACCCCAATCAACAAGACAAGTAAGAGAATTCCTGGGGTCGGCGGGATTCTGTAGGTTATGGATACCCGGGTTTGCAGAGTTAGCCAAGCCCCTGTACCAGGCAACAAAAGAACAGCAGCCCTTCAATTGGACGGAAGAGGCTGAGTTGGCCTTCCAACAGATCAAAACTACTCTGTTGTCGGCCCCTGCGTTGGGACTCCCTGACGTCTCCAAGCCCTTCCACTTATACGTGGACGAAAGCGGGAGTTGCCAAAGCGGTATTAACTCAGTATTTAGGCCTCTGGCGGAGGCCGGTTGCATATCTGTCAAAAAAATTGGACCCATTAGCCGCAGGATGGCCTCCCTGCCTCCGAATAATCACAGCAACCGCTTTGATGGTGCAAGATGCTGATAAACTGATCATGGGCCAGGAACTACGGGTCACTACTCCACATGCCATCGAAGGCATTCTCAGACAGCCGCCTGATCGATGGATTAGCAATGCCCGGCTCACCCACTACCAGGGGCTACTGCTAAACACCCTCAGGATAACCTTCCTGCCCCCAACAACCCTGAACCCTGCGTCACTACTGCCAAATCCGGACTTAGAAACCCCGTTCCATGACTGCTCCGAGATATTGGCCCAGGTGCACAGAGTCAGGGAAGACCTGCAAGACCACCCACTGCCCAACGCCGACCTCATCTGGTTCACCAATGGGAGCAGTTTCGTCTACCAAGGACAAAGGTACGCAGGGGCGGCGGTAACTTCAGAAACCAAAATAGTTTGGGCAGAGCCTTTGCCCCCGGGGACATCAGCTCAAAAAGCTGAATTAGTGGCTTTAACCCAAGCCCTAAAAATGGGAAGAGACCACAAACTGACAATATATACTGACAGTCGGTATGCTTTTGCTACCGCCCACATACATGGGGCAATATACAGAGAAAGGGGGCTCCTCACGGCAGAAGGAAAAAATATCAAAAATAAGGAAGAAATCCTAGCCTTACTAGCAGCCCTTTGGGGACCCAGAAAGCTAGCAATAGTCCACTGCCCAGGACACCAAAAGGCTACTGACTCAGTCTCCTGAAGAAATAACTTGGCCGATCAGACTGCTAAAAATGTGGCTAAAACTCTCACACAACTACTAGCCCTACAACTACCTGACCCGGGGCCCAAAGAGTTACCCCCAAATCCAGAATACTCAGAGAGTGACCTTCAGTGGATAGACAAACTTCCCATGGCCCAAATCCTTAATAATTGGTGGAAAGACTCCGAAAATAACATCATACTCCCAGAAAAATTAGGACAACGAGTGTTAGAACAAATCCATCGGAGCACGCATTTAGGCTTGCAGCAAATACTGGACTTAATAAGACACTCTAAAAATTAAAGACGCCTCCAGAAAGGCTGATCAAGTAGTCAAAAACTGCAGTTTGCCAACTCAATAAGGCAGGTAACCAACCCCAAAGCAGTGGAAAAAGGCAGAGAGGAGACAGACCTGGGGCCTATTGGGAAGTTGACTTCACAGAAATAAAACCAGGAAAATATGGATATAAATACTTGCTAGTCTTTGTAGATACCTTTTCAGGATGGACGGAAGCTTTCCCCACAAAGAGAGAGACTGCTCAGGTTGTGGCGAAAAAAATCCTAGAAGAAATCTTGCCCAGGTATGGATTCCCAGTTATGATAGGATCAGACAATGGGCCTGCCTTCTTCGCTAAGGTACGTCAGGGACTGGCTTCCATTCTCGGGACTGATTGGAAATTACATTGTGCATACCGCCCCCAGAGCTCAGGGCAGGTAGAAAGAATGAATAGAACATTAAAAGAGACCCTAACTAAATTGACCATGGAGACTGGCGCTAACTGGGTATTCCTTCTCCCCTACTCTCTGTTCAGAGTGCGTAACTCCCCTTACAAATTAGGACTTACCCCTTATGAAATTATGTATGGCCGGCCTCCCCCTATCATCCCTGACCTGAAAGACAATCTAATTAAAACCGAAGCCGATGATAGTCTTAAACTCTTATTCTCCCTACAAACTCTACAGAAAGTTCATGAGGAGGTCTGGCCTAACCTAAGGGAGCTGTACAAAACAGGACCTCCACCCGAACCACATCAGTTCCAGCCAGGAGATTGGGTTCTCATCAAACGCCATCAGCAAGAGACCTTAGAGCCGAGGTGGAAAGGACTGTTCCAGATAATCTTGACAACACCAACCGCACTCAAGGTGGAAGGAATCGCCACCTGGATCCATTACACACACGCCAAACCAGTGGATCCAGTCTCGGACCTTGTCGGACCGCCAGTGGCTTGGACAATCGACCGGACTAAAGACAATCCTTTAAAACTCACCTTGCGCCATCAACAACCTAAACTGTAAATATAATATCCCTTTCCCTCACAATGCTTTTGCTTGTACAGGTCTTTATCTGGGAGACCCAATCACAGGGGACCTCATCCCCATTTGCTTGGCATTTTTACTTAACTGAGAATTGGACCGACCATGACCAGACACAAAAAGAGAGCCAGGTTTTGGCAATGGCTGACTGCCACCCTGCAGGGTGTCAAACGGCCATCTATCTAAATTTCTCTGATTTTGCCGCACAACCGGGAAAAGTCACCCCCACTATCTGTTTTCTCTTTGACCAACAAATCACCTATTGTAAAGATTCTTGGGTCGAACAGAATGTCGGTTGTCCTTATGGGTCCTGTAAAATCCACACTGTCCAACTAATGGTCCTTAGAGCTCAATACCAGCCCGTCATGACAACAGAATCAGTATAAGACCCAAGATTGGCTCTTAAAGGTACCAGAGACGGGGGAATGAAAAGACTAAAAGGCAGAAATGAAATCCACAGGCAGACAGCCCAGGCAGCGCCCTGGGCCTGGTTAAAGATCGACCCCTGACCTAACCGGTTATGTTATCTATAGATTCCAGACGTTGTATGGACAAGCGTTGTGAAAGTCCCTGTCCTGTTCTGTTCTGTTCTGATTACTGGTGCTTGCAGCCCCCGGTCACGTACCCCCTGCTTGCCCAATCGAAACCACCCCCCTCCCACCCATGGTTAAGCAGTTTGTCTAAAAAAAAAATAAAAAACCCCTAGATGTTTGTGGTTTAAAAAAGGGCGGGAGCCAACCAGACTGCCGAATGTTCAAACTTCAAAATGTCAGCCAATCCCAATCTTGTAACTGCAAAAATGCCCTAATCTTCTGTAACCTGTTTGTGCCTTACTATAAAAAGTAGGCTTGAGCTGTGCTCGGGACCTCTGTCTTGCCCTCCTGACTACGCCTGTATGGAGAGCGGTCCGGGTTCGAACTTGCAATAAAGTGATCCCGGCCGCTTGGCTTTGACTTCGGTTTCTGGTGGTCGTCTTTGAGGGGGGTCTCGGAACTCAGGGCACAACATTTGGAGGCTCGTCCGGGATTCCCCCCGAGCCCACCAGACTCCAGGTCAATGGGTCATCACTAATCAGTAAGTAAGCCGGCTTTGTCTCTGTTCGTCTTTGTCTCTCTGAGGAATCCTGCGGGATCTGTAGTGAGGTTGGCATAGTCTTGGCGGACAAGCTATAAGACAGCCACCAGGGACCAGTAGGAGACATCCTCCGGTGTCCATCTGGGGCCTCTGTATTCTGTTGGCCTGTCTGACTCTGATTGGGAACTAAACCCGAAACACGCTTGCAGAACTGTTGTCTGTTGTTGCTGTTGTAGACTGTTACTCGTTTAGAACTCACTTTCACTTTTCAGGAGCCGCTGGAGGAGACAAAAGTTACTTCAAATCCTGTTACTGATATTTCTCTGTATCCCTTTCTCTACCTCCAGGGGTTCCTGAAATGGGCGGCGCCCAGAGTACGCCACTCTCTCTCCTTGTAAATAACTTTAAAGATGTCAAAGCTAGGGGCTATGACCTTAGTGTAGAGCTAAAGAAAGGAAAATTGATAACCTTCTGCTGCTCAGAGTGGCCCACTTTCGACGTAGGGTGGCCTCCCGAGGGAACATTTTGCCTCCCTATTATCACTAAGGTAAAAACTAAAAGTTTCCTGCCAGGACGTTCGGGGCATCCTGATCAGATCCCCTACATCTTGATATGGCAAGACCTTGTGGAAAACCCGCCACCCTGGCTAACTCCTTTTGTACTGGCCCCGGAGCCATGTAAAGCACTGGTCGCACGACCAGTGGAAAACTCTCACAAGCCAAGAACACCATCCGCACCCCTCCACCCTGTGTTGTCTGACAGTCAGGACCCTCTAACCTTAGAACCCCCACCCTATCTCCCTCATCCCGGTCCTCAACCTAAGGCCCCACCAGCAGCCCTCCCCGGGGGACACGAGGAACGGGAGGCAGCGGACGCGCCAGTGGCAATCGAAAACGAAAATAGTTCCGGGGGACCAGCGGGAGGAACGCGTGGATGCGCCCAATGCAAGACAGTCCCGTGGCCCCCGATTCCACTATAGCACTCCCCTTAAGAGAAATAGGACCCCCTGATGATACAGGTAACCCTAGGCTCCAGTATTGGCCATTTTCCACCAGCGATTTATGCAATTGGAAAACCCAGAATGCCCGGTTCTCAGATAACCCCAAAGACTTAACGGCCCTTCTAGACAGTGTCACGTTCACCCACCAGCCCACTTGGGATGATTGTCAGCAGCTCCTCCGGATACTGTTCACAACGGAGGAGCGGGAAAGAATACAGGTTGAGGCCCACAAACTGGTTCCTGGAGACGACGGCCAGCTGACAGCCAACCCTGACCTCATCAATGCAGCCTTCCCTCTGACCAGACCCAGATGGGATTACAACACAGCAGAAGGTAGGGGAAGGCTACTCGTTTATCGCCAGACTCTAATGGCAGGTCTCCGGGCTGCTGCTCCTAAGCCCACTAATTTGGCCAAAGTATACTCTGTACTGCAGGGAAAGACAGAAAGCCCAGCTGTCTATTTAGAAAGGTTAATGGAAGCCTTTAGGCAGTTTACCCCAATGGA
>NW_022317184.1:0-3889 GCF_002776525.5 Piliocolobus tephrosceles
TTTCGATTGAGCAAGCAGGGGGTACGTGACTGGGGGCTGCAAGCACCGGTAATCAGAACAGAACAGAACAGGACAGGGACTTTCACAATGTTTGTCCATACAACGTCTGGAATCTATAGATAACATAAACGGTTAGGTCAGGGGTCGATCTTTAACCAGGCCCAGGGCGCCGCCCGGGCTGTCTGCCTGTGGATTTCATTTCTGCCTTTTAGTTTTCATTTCTTCTTTCTTTTTCTTTTTCCTTTGGTCTTTTAGCCCTTACATTCCCCCCTTTTAACAGGTGCCTTTTAAGAGCCAATCTTGGGTCTTAGATGTCTGACTCTGCTGTTATGACGGGCTGGTACTGGGCTCTAAGGACCATTAGTTGGACAGTGTGGACTATACAGGACCCATAGGGACAACCAACATTCTGTTCAACCCAAGAATGTTTACAATAGGTGATTTGTTGATCAAAAAGAAAACAGATAGCCGGGGTGACTTTTCCTGGTTGTGCTTTAAAATCAGAGAAATTTAGATAGATGGCTGCTTGTCACCCTGCGGGGGGGGGGCAGTCAGCTGTCGCCAAGACATGGCTCTCTTTTTGTGTCTGGGCATGGTCAGTCTAATTTTCAGTTAAACAAAAGCGCCAAGCAAATGGGGATGAGGCCCCCTGAGCTTGGGCCTCCCAGATAAAGGCTTGCACAAGCAAAAGCGGTGTGAGGGAAAGGAATATCATAGTTACAGTTTAGATTGTTGACGGCGCAGGGTGAGTTTCCGGGGATTGTCTTTAGTCCAATCAATGGTCCAGGCCGTGGTTTTTTTCTGCTGGCAGCCTGGCAAGGTCTGAGGTTGGGTCCACCGATTTGGCGTGTGCATAATGGATCCAGGCGGCGATTCCCTCCACCTTGAGTGCGGTTGGTGTTGTCAAGATTACCTGGAATGGTCTTTTCCACCTCAGTTCTAGGGTTTCTTGTCAATGGCGTTTGATGAGAACCCAGTCTCCTGGCTGGAACTGATGTGGTTCGGGTGGAGGTCCTGTTTTGTACAGTTTTCTTAGGTTAGGCCAGACCTCCTCATGAATTTTCTGTAGGGCTTGTAGGGAGAATAAGAGTTTAAGACTATTATCGGCTTCGGCTTGGATGAGATTGTCTTTCAGGTCAGGGATGATAGGGGGAGGCCAACCATACATAATTTCATAAGGGGTAAGTCCTAATTTGTAAGGGGAGTTACGCACTCTGAACAGAGAGTAGGGGAGAAGGAATACCCAGTTAGCGCCAGTCTCCATGGTCAATTTAGTTAGGGTCTATTTTAATGTTCTATTCATTCTTTCTACCTGCCCTGAGCTCTGGGGGCGGTATGCACAATGTAATTTCCAATCAGCCCCGAGAATGAAAGCCAGTCCCTGACTTACCTTAGCGACAAAGGCAGGCCCATTGTCTAATCCTATCATAACTGGGAATCCATACCTGGGCAAGATTTCTTCTAGGATTTTTTTCGCCACAACCTGAGCAGTCTCTCTGTGGAGAAAGCTTCTGTCCATCCTGAAAAGATATCTACAAAGACTAGCAAGTATTTATATCCATATTTTCCTGGTTTTATTTCTGTGAAGTCAACTTCCCAATAGGCCCCAGGTCAGTCTCCTCTCTGCCTTTTTCCACTGATTTGGGGTTGGTTACCTGCATTATTGAGTTGGCAAACTGCACAGTTTTTGACTACTTGATCAGCCTTTCTGGAGGCGTCTTTAATTTTTAGTTTAGAGCGTCTTATTAAGTCCAGTATTCGCCGCGAGCCTAAATGGGTGCTCCGATGGATTTGTTCTAACACTCGTTGTCCTAATTTTTCTGGGAGTATGATGTTATTTTCAGAGTCTTTCCACCAATTATTAAGGATTTGGGCCATGGGAAGTTTGTCTATCCACTGAAGGTCACTCTCTGAGTATTCTGGATTTGGGGTAACTCTTTGGGCCCCGGGTCAGGTAGTTGTAGGGCTAGTAGTTGTGTGAGAGTTTTAGCCACATTTTTAGCAGTCTGATCGGCCAAGTTATTTCCTCAGGAGACTGAGTCAGTAGCCTTTTGGTGTCCTGGGCAGTGGACTATTGCTAGCTTTCTGGGTCCCCAAAGGGCTGCTAGTAAGGCTAGGATTTCTTCCTTATTTTTGATATTTTTCCCTTCTGCCGTGAGGAGCCCCCTTTCTCTGTATATTTCCCCATGTATGTAGGCGGTAGCAAAAGCATACCGACTGTCAGTATATATTGTCAGTTTGTGGTCTCTTCCCATTTTTAGGGCTTGGGTTAAAGTCACTAATTCAGCTTTTTGAGCTGATGTCCCCGGGGGCAAAGGCTCTGCCCAAACTATTTCAGTTTCTGAAGTTACCGCCGCCCCTGCGTACCTTTGTCCTTGGTAGACGAAACTGCTCCCATCGGTGAACCAGATGAGGTCGGCATCGGGCAGTGGGCGGTCTTGCAGGTCTTCCCTGACTCCGTGCACCTGGGCCAATATCTCAGAGCAGTCATGGAACGGGGTTTCTAAGTCCGGATTTGGCAGTAGTGACGCAGGGTTCAGGGTTGTTGGGGGCAGGAAGGTTATCCTGAGGGTGTTTAGCAGTAGCCCCTGGTAGTGGGTGAGCCGGGCATTGCTAATCCATCGATCAGGCGGCTGTCTGAGAACGCCTTCGATGGCATGTGGAGTAGTGACCCGTAGTTCCTGGCCCATGATCAGTTTATCAGCATCTTGCACCATCAAAGCGGTTGCTGCGATTATTCGGAGGCAGGGAGGCCATCCTGCGGCTACTGGATCCAATTTTTTTGACAGATAGGCAACCGGCCTCTGCCAGGGGCCTAAATACTGAGTTAATACCGCTTTGGCAACGCCCCTGCTTTCGTCCACGTATAAGTGGAACGGCTTGGAGACGTCAGGGAGTCCCAACGCAGGGGCCGACAACAGAGCGGTTTTGATCTGTTGGAAGGCCAACTCAGCCTCTTCCGTCCAATTGAAGGGCTGCTGTTCTTTTGTTGCCTGGTACAGGGGCTTGGCTAACTCTGCAAACCCGGGTATCCATAACCTACAGAACCCCGCCGACCCCAGGAATTCTCTTACTTTTCTTGTTGATTGGGGTCTAGGGATACGTAGGAGTGTCTCTTTTCTGGCACTGGTCAACCAGCATTGCCCCCCTTTTAATAGTATCCCAGATAGATCACCTCTGATTTGCAGATTTGAGCCTTTTTTGCTGAGGCCCGGTAGCCTAGTCTCCCCAAAATGTTTAGGAGGTTTTCGGTTCCTTGAACGCAGGCTTCCGGAGATGTAGCTGCTATTAAAACATCATCACCATACTGCAAAAGGGCTATTTCAGGGTGTTGCCACCGGTACTCACCCAGATCCTCGTGGAGGGCTTTGTCGAACAGGGTTGGTGAGTTCTTGAATCCCTGTGGCAATCTGGTCCATGTTAGCTGGCCCTTTATACCCCTCTCGGGGTCTGTCCATTTAAATGCAAAAAGCTCTTGACTTTTGGGAGCCAAGGGTAGGCTGAAAAAAGCATCTTTTAAATCCAAGACAGTATACCATTGTTTTTCAGGGTCCAAGGTACTTAAAGGGGTATATGGGTTGGGTCCAGTGGGATGTATGTCCATGACTCTTTTGCTGACTTCTCTCAGACCTTGCACTGGCCTATAGTCTTTACTATTAGGTTTATGAACAGGTAACAAGGGAGTGTTCCACGGCGAATGACAGGCGCGCAGAACTCCTTGATCTAAGAGCCGGTGGATGTGGGGCGTAATTCCCTCTAAATCTTCTAATTTTTGGAGTTTTTTCTTAATGTCTGGGGCTGCCTGGTTTACAAAGGACATAACAACAGCCGCTTGGTTCTCAGGGGCCTCTGGGTCCATTGGGGTAAACTGCCTAAAGGCTTCCATTAA